>NW_024871246.1:1630000-1745000 GCF_019054845.1 Dipodomys spectabilis | reverse complement strand
GCACAGATATACCTGCCACCATACAAAATAAAATACACAATACATCCATGAATAAGAATCAAAATAAAAAAATAACTACATTGAAAGCAAGACGCATACTACACCTGTATAATAGAAATCCTATGTTTAAAAAAGGTAAGCTTGTTATTTTGTCCACTGCTAGGACTTCAAATCAGGCCCTGGAGCAGGCCTGACATTCTAGACTTCAGGGATGATGAGCTTTCCCTTCCCTCACAGTGCAACAGGGTTACCCAGATCTGAGTTCAAATCCCAGGCCTGACAAAAGATTCATCCTGATGTTAGAACCCAGTCTTTTCACCTGTTTTCTTCTCCTATGGAAGTCCTGGGTCTCAGCTAGGATGGAGAATGAATGCAAAGGCAACCTTATAACAATGGGAACAAGTCATCATCCATGTCAGCAGAGTTATGCCTGTCACCATACTCAGTAAAATAGACAAAACCTCCATGTATTAGACACAAAATAAGGAGGAGTGCATTGAATGCAAGATGATATCCACACATATATGTCAATACATATCCTACGTTTCAATTATGAATTTATGCCTATCCTGGCCCTCACTGGGGCACAACCTCAGGTCCTGAGAATGACTTAGCTCCTTAGTTGCTCACAGGCCGGTGTCCTCACCTTGACTCTTTTGGGCGTGCTAGGCTCTCAGTTCAAATCCCAACACGGCCAAAACATGAATCCTGATGTGAGAAGCCCATTGATCCACCTGTTTTCCTGTCCTGAGAATGTCATGAGTCTCAGCTAGGATGGAGAAGGAGTAGGAAACTCTATAGAAATGGGCATAGGTTGCCATCCAAGTCAGCACAGTTATATCTGTCATCATATGCAATAAAATACAAAATGCATCCCTAACTAAGACACACAATAAAAAGAACAACTGCACTGAAAATATGATGCATTCCACACATTTATGTAAATAGACATCCTATGTGTAACATATTTGGGCATATGATTTTTGCCTGAGCTGGGGCTTCAATTCAGGCCCTGGGACCAGGCCTGACCTTGTAGTCTTCAACGATAGTGAGCTTCCCCTACCCCCACAGTGCAAAAGAGTTACCTAGACCTGATTTCACATCCCAGCTCTGGCAGTAAAATGGCGCAAATTCTGAGCTACAGTGCTTCATTCATAATTTTTCAATTTCTTAATATTTTTTGCCAGACCTGGGGCTTGAACTCAAGTTGTGGCAACTCTGCCTCAGGACCAATCATCCTAGGCTGCAGCCTCCGGACCCACAGCCCATTCTCAGATCCTAGGACTCAAGGGATTGTAGGAAAAAGTAAAAAGCCGGAGGAGAAAAAAGTGCGGGAAGTTCCCACTGGTGCTTTTAGGTTTATTTTCATTTGAATGTTGTCCATGGTAAGACCGAACCCGGTGGACTGCAGATTGAAGGTGACCTGGTGTGGCTGAAGGCCTGCTGGCTGTCGGAGGAGCCACAGGATGACCAGGCAACGGAGACCCCGAGGTCGAATCTTGGTCAGCCATCCTACATTGAGGGAATGGCAGGAGTTCCTGAGATTCTCAATTCCGGACCTAAGAAGAGCCATGAAATACGATCAATCTCTTCCTTGAATGAGTAGTTCCTGAGGATTCGAGTAGGAAATGATATTCAAGACTCATGGGGTATCGATTATTTTTAGTGAAGAGTTGATGAAGCGTGACCATAATCATCACAGTCATTAAATGGAGGCATTGGGGAAGATCCAAGAATCAATAGTCACAGGGTAGATTGGATTCAATCACAGGTCTCCATCTCTCCTACACTATACAGATATGTACTTATTTGCTTAATACCTTCAGCTTATGAATAGATGACTATTGTGCTCCCCCTGCCTTACCCCTGGGACTCGATCTCAGGTCATGGGAATGGCCCAGCTCCTTAGTGGCTCACAGGCTGGTGTGCTTATGTGGACCCATTGGCCTAGCAGTGCCAAAATATTCATCCTGTCAGAAGCCAGACGTTTCACCTGTTTTCCTGTGTGAGTCCTGGGTTTCAGCTAGGATGGAGAATGCATGGGCCACCCTGTGGCCATAGGAAAAGGTTGTCATCCATGTTAGCCCAGTTACACCTGTCATATATACTCAAGAACATACATAATACATCCATGAATAGCATACAAAATAGAGAGGATAACTACGCTCAATGCATGAGGCAGTCCACACACGGCTGTGAATATACATCCCATGTTTCAATGATGCATTGAGGACTCTTGTGGCCTCCCTCGGGCTTGATCTCAGCTCCTGGGAACAGCCCTGCTCCTTAGTGGCTCACAGGCTGGTTTGCTCATGTGGACCCATTGGGCAGTTGAGCCTCCTAGGCCCCGAGTTCGAATCACAGCACTTCCAAAAATTCACCCTGATGTGAGAAATCATTCGTTGCACCTGTTCTTCTGTGCTGTGCAAGTTCTGGGTCGCAGCTAGGATGGAAAATTCATAGGCAACTTTATACTTATGGGAATAGCTTGTCATCCAGGTCACCACAGTTATATCTGCCATCCTATACTCAAGAAAATACACAATACATCAATGAGTAAGACACCAGATAAAGACAATAACTACACTGAACCCAAGATGCCGCCCATCCATGTATGGAAATAGAGATCCTCTGTTTAAATTCTGAATTTATGACTACTATAGCGCCCACCGGGGTTTGATCTCAGGTTCCAAGAAAGACCTAGATGCTTAGTGGCTCACGTGCTGGTGTGCTCACCATGACTCATCCACCACTTGAGCCCACTAGGCCTTGATTTCAAATCCCACTACCAAAAGATTCATCCTGATATGAGAAGCCAATGGTTGAACCAGTTTTCCTATGCTGTGAACGTCCTGGGTCTCAGCTAGAATGGAGTATGCTATATAGGCAACTCTATACTTATGGGAATTGGTTGGCAGCAACGTTAGCATAGTTATAACTATTATCACACTCAGTAAAATACATATTGCATCCATGAATAAGACATGAAATCAAGAGAATAAGTAGAGTGAACGCAAGATGCCGCCCACCCATGTATGGAAATATAGCTCCTGTATTTAAATTATGATTTCATGAGTATATTGACCCTCATGGGGCACAAGCTCAGGTCCTGTGAACGGCCTAACACCTTAGTGGCTAACAGGCTGGTGTGCTCACCTTGACTCATTCCCCAATTCTGCCTGCTAAGCTCTGAGTTTAAACCCCAGCACAGCCAAAAAATTCATCCTGATGTGAGAAACCAATGGATCCACATGATTTCCTGTCCTGTGAAGGTCCTGGGCCTCATCGAGGATGGAGAATGCTATATAGGCAACTGTATAGCCATGGGAATAGGTTGTCATCCACGGCAGCACAGCTATACCTGTCACTATACTCAATAAAATACACAATACATCCATGAATAAGACTCAAAATTTAAAAAATAAATCCATTGAAAGCAAGATGCACACCACACCTGTATGTAAATAGAGATCCTATGTTTAACAATGTAAGCTTGTTATTTTGTCCACTGCTGGGACTTCAAATCAGGTCCTGGACCAGGCCTGACATTCTAGTCTTCAGGGATGATGAGCTTCCCCTTCTCCCACAGTGCAACGGGGTTACCCAGACCTGAGTTCAAATCCCAGGCCTGACAAAAGATTCAGCATGATGTCAGAAGCCAGTCATTGTGCCTGATTTCCTCTAATGTGGAAGTCCTGGGTCTCAGCTAGGATGGAGAATGAATGCATAGGCAACCTTATAACCATGGGAACAGGTCGTCATCCATGTCAGTATAGTTACATATGTCACCATACTCAGTAAAGTTCACAATACCATCATAAATTAGACATAAATTAAGGAGAAGAAATGCACCGAACGTAAGATATTGCGCACACATATATGTCAATACAGATTCTATGTATCAAGTATGAATTTATGCTAACCCTGGCCCTCCCTAGGGCTCATTGTCAGGTCCTGGGAATGGCCTAGCTCCTCAGTTCACATGCTGGTGTCCTCACCTTGACTCTTTCACCAATTTGGCCTGCTAGGCTTTCAGTTCAAATCCCAACATTGCCAAAGTCTCAAGGACTTTCCTGCCTGGCTGGTTTTGAACTATGATCCTCATATTTCAGCCCCCTGTGTAGCTAAGATTATAAGCATAAGACCCCAGCACCTGGCTATATGTCTCATTTTAGATGTCCAAGAAATGGAGTACATGATTAAGACCTGCCAGGAAAGTCCACATGCCTATCTATGTGAAGTACCTGTCACAAATTAGTAAGAACTTTTCATATGAGTTCAAATCCTAACCCAGAGCTGATTGGGAATAATAGAAACTCATTAGGGATGAAAATTATGGAGTTCATTGAGTGCCAGAACATGCTTCTCTATATTGAACCTGATGAGATGCATGGTGCATATTGGCCTGCTCTGTCTCCCGTAGTTGAACAATCCCTGAGATATTTGGAGCATTTTGATCAAAATGATGAGTAGCAATATTTTGAATGTGGTGTAAAAAAGGAGATTTTTTTTCAGTCACAGACAATATTCTTTAGACATAGTTGGGCTTATGTGGAACAGCTTTCCTATAACCATGATGAATATAGGAAAGACTATGGTAAGTGTCCTCTCTTTGCCCAAGAAATACTTCAGAGACAGAGGAAAACATCAGAATGCCCTGAATAAGGAAAAATATTCTACATAAGAAGTATGGTCACTACTCATCAGAAAATATTCAAAAGAGAGAATCCTTTTCAGGTAATTAATGTGAAAAACCTATCAGTAGGGAAATTCACCTTGTAAAATTCCAGAGCAAATATGCAGAGGAGAACTCCAATGAGTATATAAGATCAAAAATTTATATATCTCAGAAGTCAGACCTCACTTTCCCACCTCAAATGCCCACAGAGGACAAGCCTTATGAATATGAGGATTGGACAGTTTCCACCCAGAAGTCAACTTTCAACATGTATCAGAGAACTCATACAGAAGAGAGAACTTATGAATGCAACAAATATGGCATGTCTTTCTGGCTAAAGTCATACCTCACTTTGCATCAGATAATACATACAGGAGAAAAACCTTATGAATGTAACAAATGTGGATAATTTTTCACCAGAAGGCACTACTTACTGTCCATCAGAGAAGACATACAGGGGAGAAATCCTATGATTTTAACAGGTTTGGAGAGTCTTTTACCAAGAAGGCAGTCCTTACTGATCATCAGAGAAGACACCCAGGAGAAAGACCTTATAATTATATCATGTATGTAAAGTCTTTCATCCAAAAAGAAGACCTTCACATCCATCAGAGAATCCACACTGTAGAGACACCTTATGAATGTATCGAGTATGTAACATCCTTCACCTGGAAGGAAGCTGTTACTAATCATCAGAGAAAAAACACAGGAGAGACATCTTACATATGTATCGAGAGTGCAATGTTTTTCACCTGTAAGGCAGCTTTTACTGATCATCAGAAAGACACACATAAGAAAAACCTTATGAATGTTTCTCACCCAGAAGGCACACATTACACTCCATCAGAGAACGCACAGGAGAAAAACTTTATGAATATGAAAAATATGTAAAGTCTGTCATCCAGATGGCACCACTTACTGTCCATCAGAGATGACACACTGGACAGAAACCTTATGATTGTAACGTGTGGAAATTCTTTCACTTGGAAGGTACACCTTAACAAACATCAGAGAACACATACAGGATAGAAACCATATGAATGTATCCAGTGTGGAAAATCTTTCACCCATAAGTCAAACCTTACTTAACAAAAACAGAAGACACACAGGAGAGAAACCTTATGAATGTGTCCTGTGTGGAAAATCTTTTACTGAGAAGGCAGACCTTAACATCCATCAAAAACACACACACAGGTAAGAAAGTTTCTGAATGTATTAAGTGTGGAAAGTCTTTACCTGGAAGCAGAACTTACTGATCATCAGAGAAGACACACAGGAGAGAAATTTTGTGAATGTAACAGGTGTGAAATATCCTTCAACCAGAGTCCAGACCTCAGTAAGCATAATGGAATTCACAGAGGTGAGAAATTTTAGGAGCGTAATGAATGTGGAAAGTCTTTCACCTGGAAGAAAACTCAGTTTGCATCAGAGCACCAACAAGCGAGAGAAGTCTCACGAATGCTGCAACTTTACAGCCTTTTACCCAGAAGGCTCAGCTGAGCATTCTTCCCTGAACACTGAAATGAGAGAAATTCTATGAATGCAACAAGTGTGTTTTTTTAAAAAGAATTCATCCCTCTGTTTGCACCAGAAACACACGTTCATTAACACACGTTAATTTATAGAACACACACAGGAGAGAAACCTGATGAATATTACCAGTGTGTAGAGATTTTCATCTGGGAGGCATACCTCATTGTTGATCAGAGAACTGACATATAGGAGAAACGAAACCTAATGAATGGAACAAATGTTCAATGACATTTAATCTGAAGTCAGTCCTCAGTGAAATTGAGAAAATCCACAAGACAGAAACTAAATACAACAAATAAAGAAACACATTCAGCAAAAAGTTATATCTCAACAGGTACCAAAGACTTGGACACACGACAGCATCTCCGTAAAAGTAAGCATTAGAGGAAGTCTATCAACTGGATGTCAACCTTCAGCAAGCATTGGAACATTAACACAGAAAAGAAACCCAATGTGGGAAAATTGTTGTCACAGATCTCCGTAATTTATGAAGAGAAATCCTTCATTGAAGAGGTAACTAGGTGTAATGGGAAATCTTTTTTTACTCTTAAGCATTCACTGAACCAAGAATTCTTATCCTTTCATTGTTTTGAGTAGGATATATATACTTGAATATTATTCAAAGATTTGGACACAAGTGATGAGCATTATTACTTTCAGGCATGCAGAGTGATTAAAAGCATTAAGTTGTTTACTGTGTCTGTATAATAAACAATGACTTATCAAGATAATTTTATATACTCTTCTCAGAAATAAGAGTTCCAGCCCTTTGAGACTGGAGTCAGATGATCACCCACTTCTTTGAGGAACAATAGATGTGAAAAGACTGTCCTGAGTTAAGCCCAAGACATGAGAGCAAAGATTTCTCCACTGCTCCCTTAAAGTCTCCACAGTATGTGTGGTCCATTCCTCATAACACAGATGACACTATTTCCAGTTCAGTTTTTGAATGGAAGATATTGTTTATTACAAAATGTGCACGAGCCTAAAATCTGTCTGGACACTTTTTATCCCTAGATCATTCATATAACATTCAAAGAACATGGGAGGACAGATATTTGGGAACACATTTTCTTTGTATGTGGACATAAATCTTACAATTTAAACTCAGAGTCTAGGAACTGCCCTTAAACATTTTTGCTCAAGGCTATTGCTCTACCACCTGAGCCATAGATCCACTTTGGGTTTCTTTGGATGGTGAATAAAAAGAAGAGAATTCTGTATTTGGTTATGGATGAGTAACACCAAAATGATTTCAGTGCTTAATTAATCACTGGAGATGAGCCACTTGTAATTGACTCACTCTTAACTTATTCTGCTGTTTTGTTGAGTGAGTTATAATAAAATATCATTACGGATGATGGTAAGAGCCTGATTTTTCTCACTCTTCTGGAGGATGAAATTGGAGTTTTTAGGAAGATGAGTATCTCTCTATCACCACTGCTGTCCCTTTCTCTCGCTCTCTTCAGATAACTTATCAAAACACTATTAAAAATAGTTTTGGTAAAAAATCTGATAGCAATGTAAAAAATTAGAAACGTGGCAAAAGAGAAGCTTGTTAGAAGATGGTTGCAAAAATCCAAGGGATGAGAGAAACATAGATAGAGGCAGGACTCTGCTAGATGTTTAGTAGGGTAAAATTCAAGTAAAAAGTGATCCTCATCACTTTCTATTGCGTAGATAAGTACATACAGCAATTTGATACAATATTATATTCCATGTTTTCTTGATGCATTGATTTTCTATCTAACACCTGGAAAACATATATTTGTTGACTTATTTGCAGTCATTTGCAATCTCATGAAAGACCATGGAAGGTAGTCCATTTAGTGAAGTAACCACGCAGAAAAAGACATTGAACAATCACAACAAAAATGGAAACTGTCAAAAATAGAACCAATTTCTTACTGGAGTTGAGAGAAGAATAAATGCTACTAGAGTCATGGAGAGATTGGTCCACTTGATTCTCTGTTCAAGATTTTTGTATTCTTCATCTTTTGGTCAAATTGACCCAAGTAAGATTGTGCTTTTGAAGGGTTTCCAGTGTGGTATGCACTTATATATCACAGAGGGGTTATGTGGTCAAATGCCTTCACTTAGAGAGTTCACATAGAAAGAACAGACCAGACAGAGAGAATGGTGACAGAAATCACAAGGTTGCAGCCTGATGTCTTTGATTTGAATTGAACATGGAATCTGCAATGTACTCTGTGCCAAAGATCCATGATAGACTGTGGAAATGTTACCCCTGTCTATGTTATTCACATTGGATAAACCTGGGAAAAGACAGGTGAAACTTAACTGTTCTTCCTTTATGTAGTTATGTAATTTGGAACTCATATATAATGTCTATGTTTTCCTATGCAACCTCTTTACAACTGTCAATAGAATTAATAATGCTGCAGTTATACTGAATGTGCCAATATCTATTTAGGATCTATTTACATTCCTTGTTTCCTTACTTTTTTCCATTTCTCCTTCTTTCCTGTCTCTATGTATATTAGGAATTAGATTGCTAGATAATAAGCTAGTAATGCTTTTAATTTTTAGAGTGCTTTTCATACTATTTCCCAAGGCAACTGCACTATTTTATATTTCTACCAGCAGCGAGCAAAGGTTCCATTATTTTATTGGTCGTGGGGCTTGAACTCTGGGCCTGGGTGCTGTCCCTCAGTTCTTTAGCTGAAAGCTAGTGCTCTACCACTTTAGCCATAGCGGCACTTCTGGTGTTTTGGTTTTACAGACTTTCCTGCACAGGCTGGCTTTGCTCCATGATCAGACCTCAGCCTCCTCAGCTAAGATTACAGGCGAGAGCCACCAGTGCCCAGCATCCAGTATCCTTTTATTTACTTTTATGGTAAGCATCCTAAAGAGTCATTGACATTTTACTTACATTTCCCTACTGCTTAGTAATATTGAGCATATTTTCATACATTTGTTAGCCACATACAAAGATTTATGTATCTTCTTTGTAAAAATCGGTGAATTCCAGTGTTTTTATCATTGTGTGTTCAACTAATTCTGCCATAACCAAATAGTATACAGTGAATTAATTAAATAAAAATTTATTTCTCATAGTTCTGAAAGCTTGAAAACTCAAACCAGTACGCTAGTGTGACTGGGTTCTGCTGAAGGATCTATTTTAGGTTTGTAGATGGCCTATATCTCATTGTGTATCTACACGAAACCTTGATATGTTCATGACTGGGAATGGAAGAACAGTTGAGATGGAAAGGATCTTTCTTTTCTTTTTCTGTGAAAGTTAAATCCATCTCGGGCCTCACCTCCATGATGTCATCTTACCCTAATTACCTACCAAAGGCTCCATCTCCAAATAATATTTTGAGGATTGGGAATTCAACTTATAATTTTGGAAGAATGAAATGCAATCCATAGTGCCAATTTTTAACTTTATTATTATTATCATCACCATCATCATCATCATCATCATCATCATCATCATCATCATCATCATCATCATCATCGTCAGTCCTGACAGTTGCCTTGAGTGTTGTCTCTGACTTCTTCAACTCAAGGTGAGCACTCTACCACTTGAACCACAGCACCACTTCCTATTTTCTGGTGCTTAATTGGAAATAAGAGTCTCACAAACTTACCTGGCCAGGTTGGCTTTCAGTTCTATTTGAGGTTTTATACTTTTCATTATAGAAGTCTTTTACTTCATTAGTTAAGCACAGTCTTAAGCTAATTTTTTGAGACTATTGTGATTTTTCTGATTTCTTTCCCAGACTGTTCATTGTTGGCAGACAAGCTGATGATTTTTACATGTTGATCATATATTCTGGCACATTTCCAATAGCATTTATGAGATCTAGAATTTTTCTCTGGAAATTTTTAGGATCTTTTAAATATAGGATCATGTTATCTGTGAACAAGCATAATTTAAATGGTTTCTTCTCTTTTGACCTATTTATTTCTTTCTCTTTGCTTATTTCTGTGGCTTGATTGCATTCAATATGGGAAAAGAGTGAAAAAATAAACATTTGTGTCATTCCTCCTATTAGCAGAAATGATTTAATTTTTCACATATACCCCTAATCCTATCGAGATATATACCCAGTATCACTAGTTTCCTCAAGGGTTTTATGATAAAAGAATGCTGACTTTAACTGGGCATTACACCTGTAATCTTGACTTCTCAGTAGGCTGAGCTCTGAGGATCACAGTTCGAAGCCAGGCCGGGCAGGAAAGTCCGTGAAGCTCTTATCTCCAATAAACGACCAGAAAACTGGAAGTAGTGCTGTGCCTCAATGATTGAATGCTTGCCTTGAGCTGAAGAGCTGAGGGATAGCACACAGGCCCCGAGGTCAAGCCCCACCACTGACCAAAAAAAAAAGAAGAATGTTTACTTTTGTCAAAGGCTTTTTCTGCATCCAGAGAAATGAGTGTGTGATTTTTGTCCTTGATCTGCTTACATGTTGCATTGCACATTAAGATTTATGTGTGTTAAACAATCCTTCATCACTGAAATAAAACTAAGTTGACCATGATGTATGCTATTTAACTAAATAATCTTTCCCTCTTGTTCCTAATTTGCTTAGTGTTTCTTGTCATCAAAAGCCAATTAAATTATAACAGATAGCTTATGAACACAGAGTGAAGCAAAGATGGGTTTTGTCTAGGTTTGAAGAAATTTAAGAAAAAAATATAGGGACAAGCCTTAATGATAATTCAGAAAACATTTTCCTAAAATAGAGTCTTTTCTCTCTGGCTGAGATTTGCTGTCAAAAATGAGAATCCACAGTTTGGAGATATTTTGTAACCAAAATCCATATTTCTCATTACTTTTAGTCAAACCTTCTTGGGTGACCTTCAGAACTGAACAGGGTAAGCGTCAGAAGATAAATGTCTCCCAAATTCTATTGATGAGTAAACTTTCTTCATGGTTCCAAGTAAGAGAAGAAGCCCTAGGAACATCTGCTTCCTTTTCCTGATCTCTTCTGTTCTTATCATATTCATTCTAAGATTCAATTCATATCCACAATAATCACTACCACTTATTTTATTTTCACAATATTTTAGACTTTATTTTAAATGTCCCATGAACAAATAGACTTGAATATTACAACAACATAATGAGGCAAATAGTAAACTATAATCACTTACGTGATAAGAAAACTGAAATCTAAAAATGTATTGTGTCTGAGATCACACCTAGTGGTGGTGAAGTCTACCAATACATTTTCTCTAAAGGCACTTACAAGTTCATAAATACTTACACAGCATTATAAAGTCTTATCTATCTTAGCCATTCACACCTTCACACCATTCACTGAATGATTGTTCCAATCTTTGTTCCAATCACTCTTCATTTTGTTATAACAAATTGATAGATGCACCAATAAATCCACACTATTTGTAAGTTTTAAGGACAGTTTAGTGACAACTAAAAAAAGTGACATAATATTTCACATAGATACATATCCTTCTGAGGCTAATTTCAAATGTCAATTCTTTGAGGAAGAGGAGGATTGGTCCCTTCTTCTGAGCTTTAGTTAGCTGATTCTGGAACTTTCCATAGTTGTTTGTTTAGCTGTAGCCTCTACATGTGAGTCTGAGTGGTTGGACAATAACTGATCTTTCTTCAGAGGTCTGAAGTCTCAACTGAACCCCTCTCAATATTTTCAGGATAAACAATAAGTTATAATCAATATATGTAATAATTAATCAGTTTTGAAATTTAAGTAAAAGTAACAGGCTCGAGAAATACTGAAGTTAACGTCTTCAAATCAATTTCAACTAATTTATTTCAACTAGAGATGTCACAGAAAGTAAATTTATATCAGGGCTCAAAAACAAATAATTAGGGGCTTGGAATGTAGCTTAATGGTTGAGTGCTTGCCTAGCATGCATGAAGGCCTCAGTTTGATTCCTTAGTACCACATAAACAGGAAAAGCAAGCTGAAAATGGTGCTGTGGCTCAAGTGGTAAAGTGCTAGTCTCAAGCCAAAGATGCTCAGGGAAAAGGCCTAGGCCGTGGACTGGAAGAAAAAAAAGCAGAAATAAATGCTTAGTCCCATTGATGCTGTATTTTAATAATTCACAAGATTCTTTGGTGAATTTTTTTTGGTGCTGGGCCTGAGACTTACAATCAGGACCTAATCACTGTTCCAGACCCTTCCTTTTGTGCTAGCAAGGCTAGCACTCAACAACTTGAACCACAATACCACTCCTGGCTTTTATGGTGGTTAAGTGGATATAAGTCTAACTACTGCTTGGGCTGGCTGCCATGCTTAATGCTCAGATCTCAGCCTACTGAATAACTAGGATTACAATCACGAGTCACTAGAGTCTGCCTGATGAACATTTTCTTTTTTTACCGTATCACACTTTTTTTTACCTTATCACCTCAAAAACAGACATGTATACCAATTTATACAACTATTAGATGGTACATACTTTTTCAGGCAAAATTACATAGAAAAAAGTCAAACTAATTTCAAAGTCATCTGTTATAACTAGTTGCAATTTGAATGTACTTAATTGTCCATATAGATTTCTGCCAATAATTTCTTCCTATTCTCACTGCTCTGTTATATCTTTTTCCAGCCAAGTTTTGTAATTCTCCACTTCCCCCGTGTTCTCTTTCATTAAATGTCTCCACTAGACATGTCTTCTTCCGAGCTTCATTTCCTTCATTCACAGACCTTGTTTGCTCTTCGGTTTGTATTCTCAAGTGCTCTCCCTCCCTCAGTCTAGCTTATATGGATTTGAGACAAAACTGATAGGAGTTGAAAGGCTTAGGAAATAGATTCTAATTCTATATGTGACTTTCATTGAAGGGAATGCGCAAGACAACCTTAGGTAAGGAACCTAGTTTGAAGAAGTTCTCAGGAATTACAAATTTCTCAAAGTCAAGTGGATTAGAAGAGGCCCAGAAACCAGTGTTCCATCCTGGAGAAGCAAATACACAAGGACAACACTGCAAACAAAAATTGGGTAAGAGAAAATAATTTGGGAAATTTACTAATTTTGGAAATCCTAACAAGGTTGATGAGGGTAATCTGATTATGTGAGGTGGAGTTTGGAAAGTTCAAACATTGGCTGAACTAAGCTGTGGAACTAATAATTAGGTTTCCAATGAGCAGCACATAAGAATTTGACAATGAAGTTACACACTTGGGTTATTATCCATCTGGAGGCACTTAGGCCATGACACATTTTACAATCTCCCTGAACTTCTGAATGTTAATCTGAAGAACATGGATAAAGATGCACAGACTGCTCTGGGAATGTGGCTTAGTTGTAGAGTATGTGTCTTGTATGAATGAAACCCTTGGTTCTATTCCTTAGAACCACATGAACAGAAAAGGCCAGAGGTGGCAATGTGGCTCAAGTTATTGAGTGCTAGCCTTGAGCAAAAGAAGCACAGGGACAGTGGCCAGGCCATGAGTTCAAGCCCCAGGACTGGCAAGAAAAATGTGTACAACCTGCATGTTGTCTGAAAACGATAAGTAAAAGGTAAAATAACAGATAAACGCAAAGTATCTGATATATCTGTGACCACACATTTTCAATCCTGTATGTCCACATCTTTGCTCAATACTTAACATACACTCAACACATATTCTGAATGAATAAATTCATCAATGACCACTTTATAAGAAATTTAATGAAGTAGAAATTAAACCTGAAAATGGGAATGGCCAAAACTTAAAATTGAATTAGAAACTTGTAGTTAGTGTTATAATGAAGTCTTTGTATCTCTGAGTCAAAGGTTAATGGGGGACTGGAGTATGTGAGAAGAATAGATGATAATTTGATAGTAAGAGATTTTACTTTTCTGAAGAAATAGGGACAAACATTGTTGATCCCCAACTTAACTAACCATTGTTTTTCAACTTAGACGTAGGAAAAAGGAGGTAAAAATGAGCATGTACAGCCTACAGGAAAGAAAGAGTTATGCTTATGAAGATATCCGTAAACCCCATGATGATGATTACCTGTGTAAGTAACCCTCTGTGCTTGGTCAAACAGAAGGCAAATGAGCTTTTATAATAATTCATCAGGTCATTTTGCCCCCAATTACTGGTTTACTCTAGTAACTTCACATGAAGAACTAAGCGACAATGATATGCATTCTGTGCTCTTTCTCATCATTGTTAAATCTGAGAATGTACATATTTCTTGACTAATTTTTGCTGCTCTTGCTTCAGATTGTGAGCAATGTCAGCACTTCTTCATCACCAGCTACACTGTTCATGGACCACCTATATTTGAAAGAGACAATGGTGGACAAGGGGCATTATGACCATTCAGTCCTCAGTCTGCCCACTGGGCTGAGAATTCGTCAGTACAGTATTCCTCAGGCTAGGCTTAGAGTATGGAATGAGGAATCTGATCTGCCATTGGGTTTGCACTTTAGCCCCTATGGGGGCTTGATCATAGAAGATGAAGATGCAGACAATAGGTACTCCTGGATGGTAAGAAATGCCTTCCCTTTCCCCCCTTTCTCTAACTCCATGTGTCCCCCTGTGCCTCCAATGAAACATTGCTAGGACATGGACAAAATAGTTGTATGTGTTTGTGGAATCTGCATAAACATGGACATGCTGATTTAGGATCAAAGTATAGTGCATATAAACAGAGTGTGTTAGAGGCAAAGTGCATCCACGCTTAAGGAGCCTCTGTTAAGACTATGACAAATCCCCTCAGATGTGTAGACGGCATCTTATATCTTCACAACTGCTGAATCCATGCAGGCTCAAAGAGCATCACTGGAATCAATTAATGTGATTTTGCCGATTACTACTCAAAAGCCTTTAGCTTGTCTTTCTGAAATTCAGATCACAAAAAGGAGAAACTTCTATGTGTAGATGCAAAAAATAAATCCCAGGCCAACTGGAGTGAGTCCAGCAGTCATTTTCATGGTTCCTAATAGGATATTCTCCTCAGAAGACTTGCACCCTGATTATCACACCTTTCTCAATGGATTCCCATATCTCCATTTTTCTTTTGCTGTACTTGGTGCTTTCAAAATTATGAATATTTGAGGGAAAAGTAATAAAAATATAAATAGTATAGCTGGGTTCCATAGCTCAACCTTCAATTTGGACTTTTGAGATAGAGATGATGTGATCTCAGTCTGATGCCAGTCCTAGCATAAAAGATTATAAGATCCCCATTACTACCAATGGCTGAGCACGTTGGTGCACATTTGGAAGTACAATGGCTGTATAAAGTGAAGTATCTCCAGCAATCCATGCAAGCACAAGCAGAATGGCAACCCAGGACAGCAGGGGAAAAAACACCTAAAAAATAAACTATGCACTGGTGGCTCAAACCTGTAAGTAGCTACTCAGAAAGCTCAGATATGAGTATCATGGTTCAAATCCAGCCCATGGAAGAAAGGCTGTGAAACTCTTATCTCCAATAAACCACCAGAAAATCAAAAGTGGCGCTGTGGCTCAAGTGGTAGAGCGCTTGCCTTGAGTTGAACAGCTGAAGGACAACATTCAGGCACAGAGTTTAAGCCCCTTGACAGACAAAAAATACCTCAAAAATAAACAGCACAAAAAGGGCTCATGCTTCAAGTGGTAGAGTGCTTGTATTGCAAGAGGTAAGTTTAGTTACTGCGTTCAATCATAGCTCTGCTATGTATGTAAGTATGTATGCATATATATGTTTACTGTATCAAAATAAAAATTTCCATGAGAGACAAAATTAACACATCAGAATAAAAACCAAAGGACCTAACTTCATTCATAGATCCTGCATCTATAAAGCACATACTGTATCAGAGTCAAAGAATTACCCTCAGTAGTTGAATAAATCATATTCCCTGAGTAATTGTGAAACACATGTGGAGACAGAAATAACAATTTCATTGTAGGAGTATTTAACTATAATTTTTCTTCCTAGTTTTTGCAAAGTACATAGTGCCCTAACAATCTACAAGAAAGAATTTTAGTCTATTAAGGTACACACAAACACGTTGAAGCAGAGTTGGAGCAGTGGTGAGTTTAAGAGAGCAGTGGGTCTATGATATGTCCTGCAGCCCTGTGCCATGGGGAACCATTGTCTTATCATGAACCGACATCATGAATAAACAAATTTCCCTTTATTCTCTTTATAAGACAATGGGTTCTCTGAATTTCTATGGGAACATAGTGGAGACAGGTGCATGAGTGAGTCCAATCTAAGGAAAAATACTTGGGCCAAATGTCAAATGATGTGTGCTAATCTAGAAACCGAGTACATGCCCCCACCCAAGTCTATGACATAAACTTTAACTCAATTTAGAGAATCTGGATATCAATCTATTTGTGACAAATCAGGATTGAGAGAAGTCTGGAACTGGGCTTTGAAAACAGTGCACTTAGAGTTCTAGAGTGGATGAGTATTAAGAGTAGATCCAAAGGGAGCAGAAACTTACCCTCTTATGTTTCCTTCCTGTGCCTGCTTCAACTTTAGGTATATGAACTGTGGCAGGTATGCTGAGAAACAGAATCTGAGGGCCTTTCAGTACCACAGGTAGATCTTCTACCAAACCTGTCATGTCATCAAGGCAGGATGTGAGCTGCTTGTCTCCTATGGGGATGAGTATTGACAGCAACTGGGCAGTAAGTGGAAGAAACAGCTCACAGCAGAAACAGGTGGACTTCACTATGGTTCCTTAAAAAGGAAGAAAAAAAAATAATTCTCTTTGGGAATTTTCGAATATCAACTTTTCGGTAGAACAAAAGGCAATTTAACGTGAGAAAAATTTCATGTTAAATACCTCTGAATTTAAAGATGCAGTTTGTGATACTTTATTAGGAAAATTAACTTATTTTTAACTATTTGTCCTGATTTTACTTTTTAAGAACTTCATATGTTTGAATGCAATACAAAATACTGTGCTAAAAGGCTTAGAGGCCAAACAGAGTACCTACCAGCTCTCTTTCAAAGAACCAATTACTTCTGGCCATTGCAGTTTTTCTTACTTCCCTCCATATTCACAAATGTTATGCATATGTCATTTTTCATTATTACATAGTCTACATATTCTGTGAATATATTACTAGAAAATCAGTTAGAATGAGAGTTCCCATAGAGCCTTGTGTCTTTGACAAAAATGAATCCATCTTTTCTCAGGGTGTTTTGCTCCAGCCATGGCCCTCAATTCTTGGTTCGATGGCTGCAACTAGGCCTTGCTTTTCTTCCTCACTATAAAGAACTAAAAAGTTTTTAGTAAGGATGTTCTTTCAGTAGAAAGGCCTGAAATGGAGAGAGGAAACATAGCCCTGTGAATATCTCCGAGATGGCCTGTCATTGGCGTGGAGAAGTTGACTCCTGTAGTTGGAAGTGTCAGTGAGAGGACAAATAAGTTGGCAGTGATTTCAGAAACTCTAAGGAAAACATCTGTTATCTGCTACTGGAAAAAGAGTGTCAGTTCATGTTCTAAGAAAATGTAACAGTAAAAATAACTAAGAAATCGACAGCCCTGATCTGTCCAGGAATCTCAGACTGCCCTGACCGATTATCTCCGAACTCTATCAGGAAGCAATTTAGGCCAGGAAATAATCCAGGAATAGCCCCCTCAGCATTCCTGTGATTGGTCCCACCTACCCCAACTTACAATATGCTTGCTATGTATCATTCAATCTATCCTGTAACTGCTAAGCTAGAAAGTCCCTGCCCTTACTGGAAATGATCATACCCCAACCAATAAACTTAAGACTAGATTCACTCCGAACCACTGACCTATCACAAAATCAGTGTTGTAATGATCCTTCCACCTGCTTCATACACAATACAAAACCCTGCTGAACAAGAGATTGGAACTCACAATTTCTGACCTGCTGTGTCAGGGAAGGTTTGTGAGTCCAGCTCGAGCTGTAATAAACGACCCTTCTGCATTTACATTGGCAATGTCTCCCTCCTGGCCTTTGGGGGGGTCTATTGCCTGGTACTTCAGCAGGAAGCAGGAGAACAGCGAGAGTACAGAAGACAGGAGAGGCACAGGAGTGAATGCACCTTTCCGTGGAGATGCCTGGGCCATGCTTATGAAGTTCCCAACATGCACGTGGTGGCCACCACGCAAGTCCCTGGAAGCCCCACTGGTCTGGGGCACAGTGCCTGTTCCAGATCTACAGTCCGAACATCCACGGTGGCCCTGGGCCTGGCTGGGCTGGAGCTGCACCCACTAGCCATGCTTCCTCCACCCTGTTGGGCATAGCCTCCCAGCCACTGCCTGGTCTTCAGCATTTATGCCAGTCTGGCTCTATGGGGCAGGCTGAGGCTGAAGTGACGATTCCGGGTGCCCGTTCAAGTCGAGTGAGGTCAAACCTGTGGTGAAGCCAGCCCTCACACACTTCCAGGTATGTCCAGAAAGGATTGAACGCCGCTGTCCCAGTGCTGCCGTCCACCCCATCCCCAGAGTTTACCTCCATGTCCCCACCTTTGTTGTTGAAATTGTTCAGCCACTGTGATCTTAATTTTCATTGTCTGCCTTTGCAGTACTTGAGATTCCTTTCTCTTCTCACCAGGCCACTAGGCCCCATGGAATCCGCCCCAACAACCCCACCTCACAGACACTCTCCAGAACCGGGCAGCCTTTGGGTATGCTGCTTCCTGAGCCTCTGATTCCCTGCCTCTTTCCTCACTTCACCAGCTTCTGCCAGAGCCTCCTCTCCCCTCCCCACCTCCCCAAGCCCCAACTCCAGTGTGGCCTCCCATGTGGCCTACACTCATCTCCCTATCACGCCCAATCCAACCCCAGTGTGGCCACTGCACTGGAGAAGACAACTAAGGTCCAGCAGCAGCAAAGATGCCACAGTGTACAGCTGGCTGAGAACTGGAGGCAGCATAGGTCTCTCTGATCAGTGTCTCTCATCTTTCTCTTCACTTACTCAGGTATCAATTGAATTTAGTATTTAATTTTTGGGTCTCATAAGTATCTTCTTATTAAGTCTTTGCAGAATAGCTGGTAGAAATGCAGTCCCAAAATTCGGATTGTTTGTTGTTTAATTTTTTTGAGATTCAGAGATGTTTTAAGTAGTTTTAATCATCATGAACTCTCACTTTCATAGCAGAGTGCTATTCAGAAAATATTACTTATGCATCTATTATCAATTATGTACAAGACTTGAAACTTAAAATTTCAAATATTACAGGAAGATCTTTGATTCATGTTGAGTGGATGTGAGTAGGTTGAGCTGTTGCATACATTCATTTTGTGTGTGTGTGTGTGTGTGTGTGTGTGCACGCGTGTGTGTGTGTGTAGGGGGTGTATATGTATTATTGAAATCAGGGATAAGGATGAGCACGGTCTGAACTTGTTTCCTTTTTCTGAGATATATGTTGTTGCTCTATTGGTGGTAGGCTCTGACTGCTTGCCTTTGCCTGATGTGCACTTTGCAGTTTTTTTTCAAATATGCTTCTTATTTCTTATTGAGCAGATAGGGCTTTGATATTGCTTTGCCTTTAATCTGCCATCTAGGATCTTATTTTCCTCTTTAAAAATTAACATACAATATAAATTTTATCTCCTGTCTGATTTTCCCTTTAATTTGCATTTTGAAATAAGTAGTATAAGAAATTTGAGCTCTGTATTCATGAACTTTGAATTCTCTGTTTAATGTAATAACTAGACACATTTGTTAGCACCAAGATCTTAAATTTCTTTTGCAGTTTTAATTTACAATACCCTCCTCCATGTTTTTAGCATAGGAAAACAAACAATTCCTAGTAAAAATGATAACAATTTATCTGTTAACTATCAGATAATTCATAAATAATGTCTAGTGGCAAATGAACACATTTGCTGAATAGGATTCCCTCATAGACCCATGCACTAAAATACCCCTCATAGGGGCTGAGAAGGAAGATCAGTGGTAGACAGATTACGTTGCATGTATGAGGCCCTGGGTTTTATTCCTCAGCACCACGTAAGCAGAAAAAGCCAGAAGTGGTAGTGTGGCTCGAGTAGTAGAGCACTAGCCTTGAGCTGAAGAGCTGAGGGCAGCGACCAGGCCCAGAATTCACCACCATCGACATAAATAAATAAATAAACAAATATATAAATGAATAAAGAAATAAAACAAACTCATACGCAAGTAAATTAGTTTCAAAGGTTGATTACCATTTTAGTTAGGGGCAGGGTGCTAAGATATAGCAGACCTCTGTCCCAAAGCTTCAAGAAGGATTTCAACTGTTGACCAATATTGAAAACAAAAAGTAAAAATATAGCTCTGCCAATAACATATAGAATCTCCATTCAAACAGAAAGAAGTACTACGAATGAAATACTTTTTATAACATTTGTTAAGAGATTCTGGCTGTATAATAATTATCATATCAATTGACCTTCGAAAACTCTATAGGTAGGCCTCAGTCTCAAGGGCCTCTAAAACTGGAGGAGAGAATCATCAACCTGGACTTTTAAAAATTGTTATTGTTAATGCAGTGGACATATGGGTCACCATTTTGTAATTCAGATAATGAGTTCATTTTGTGTTCGAAAATCTCATCACTTCTTTTCTCTATGTTTTTCCCTCCTTTCCCTGCCCACAAGTGGTATAGTTGATTGTCAACATAATATCTACAGAGTACCACTGCTGCATTTGTTTCCTTGTTCTCTTTGAATTTCTGTGGCTCCCTCACTGCCCAGAAATGGATAAACAAAAAAAGAAAAATCACTCATTTCCAATTCCTTTAATTCATTTCAATATAAACATCAGTAGTTTTATGAGATTGTCAGGCTCTGTCTGCACATCCGGAACACTTATACTTCCTGTACCCAGTCATAACTCCCACCAGATTCTAAGTTCCACAAAATAATTCTGTCCACTTTCCACACAAGAAGAAGCTGAGATTCAGAAAGATTAAGTAACTTATGGAAATACTGGGCTGAGCATAGTGGCTCACTCTTATAGCCTTACCTACTCCAGAGAGTGAGATCTGAAGATCATAATTTGAAACCAATCAAGGTTGACAAATCCCTTACATGTTTATCTCGTTAAGCAACAGAAGTCAAGAATTGTGTGATTCAAGTGATACAGCTAGAATGCCACCAGACTTGAAAGGGAAACCTAAAGATAATGCCAATAAGATGATTTTTAAGAACCAATGCTGCCCCATACAAAATCTCAGACACCAGACACACACCTTTAAAAAGATGTTAGTACTGAAATCCAAGTAGTTTTTTTTTTAATTTTTATGTTTAGTTATTACCTTTAGTGAGGTATGATGATAGTCTTTACTGATGAGCCACAATTTAGAACTTTGTTGTAATTATATCCATGTCTGTGCCGGAGAAACATTCTCCTAGTTGTCTTCACCCGTTTCCAGCAACTATAAGTTGTCTCGTCTTGGCCCAGTTTCAAGTTCATTGTTCCAGTAGATCACAGCCATCCTAATAACAAGGATTATAGGTGGTAACTACCGTACTGGACAATACCTGCCTTGGGAAAATTGTTCAAATTTCTCCATTCGGTGGAGGTTGTTAGGATACACCCATGATCACTTTGTGCTCAGAATTGGGAACTTTTTAGGTCCAGGAATTCAGGGCAAGCACTGTGGGCTATTTCATACTTGTACACTTTAATGGCAGCTTCCTATTGTCTACTTTAAGCATTGTGTGAAGAGAAAAACTGCCCCTAGTAGACAGAAACACTGTACTAACTGTTGTTCTCAAAGCACAGGAGGAGGGAAAGAAGTTCTGAAAGAGGCATATAACCTAGACACTGAGTTCTTAGAAACTTGAGCTTCCTGTTAATCTGAACTTCAACATAGAAAGTCAGAGCCTGCAGTGGTTTGTAAGCTCCATTTATATTCCTGAGCATGGGGCTCCCTTCCCCTCAGCCTTTCTGATGCTTTACATCAACGTTTCTTACTGTGTCTTAATGTTTTCCTGTTAGTTCAGTGCACAGGCTAAAAAATTAAGCATGTCCAACCATGGGTTTCCATTGCCCTAGTAGATGTTTTGCATTTTAGGACATTCCTTCCAGGGAACTCTCTTCTTGGGCCCTCATGTGCATATGATCACAGAAGCGAATGTCTCACAAACCATGGAATGCAGTTGCTCAATGATGATTAAGTCCCACAGAGGCTCAGACAGTTTGGGCTAGTAGCCTTTGTGAAAGGCCTTGGACTAGGCACTGTGGAAACTTTGACAGTAATTCCTCAGAGCAATACCACTGATTAGCGGGATATGGAGAGGTAAAAGAAGAGTGAATTTAACCAAGTTCTTATCTCAGAGAGGGAAATGGATTGGACAGAATGATAGGAGAGAGATTTAAAAGAAAAGAAGAAAAATGGAAATAAAAATTTAAATTTAAACAATGAAACACTTAAAAATTATGTAAGTTTAAAGAAATGATACTGAGAGAAGGATAGAATGAGAGGAGTGGAGGGATAGGAGACATGAAAAACTAAAAAATAAAAGTGCTTAAAATTAGTTATTAAAAAATTAGGGCTGGGAAAGTGGCTCAGTAGTAGAGTGCTTGCCTTGCATGCATGAGACCCTGGGTTCGATTCCTCAGCACCACATAAGCAGAAAAAACTGGAAGTGGAGCTGTGGCTCAAAGTGGTAGGGCACTAGCCTGGAGCTGAAGAGCTGAGGGACAGTGCCCAGGCCCAGAGGTCAGGCCGCATGACCAGCAAAAAAAAAAAAAAAAAAAAAAAAAGACAAACAGGAAATTATATTGGTATAAAGATATAATATTGCTACTAAAGAATTTAAGCCTAAGAGCTTATGAATTGAGTAATAAATTTCTGGATTAAGTGTGTATACCATGGGGTATAAGGTCTAATAATTGACGACGGTTATATATATGGGGATGAGCAGAATAGCAATTAAGTCACTCAAAAAAGAAAGAAAGAGAAAAAAAAAGAAAATAAAAAAGTACCAAAAAATTAGAAGAGATAAAAAAGCACACATACACATATACACCTAAAATAAAAATTATGAGAGGAAAAAAAGATTAATAGAAAACAATTAAAAAATAAAATTAAAAAAAGTTACAGAGTTCTTTTTTTGGAGGGGGGATGTGAAGATCATTTATCTCCACTGTGTCCATAACCAGTCTCTTGGTGGAGTCTCTGGTCTGTTGTGGTGTTTGGTTTTCCTGTGGCTTGATTGGATTCTTAAGTCAGTTTGTTTGAGCAGGCAGAAAAATTCTCTGCTTTACCCAGGATTTTGTGATCCTCTTCCCAGGCTAGTTCAATGGGAGGGAGATCTGCTTTGAATATCACAAAAGAGGGAGATGGCTGTTTCCTCTAGTTTGGAGATGCTGTGGTGAGGCTAGGTTCTGGGTAGGGTTGAGGCCTTTCAGCAAACTAGCTTTTCCCTGAGGGGCTTGCTCCAGAGACACTCACAGGGCCCAGCCTGGATCAATTCTCAGGGTTTGTGTTTACTGAATTTTAATTGATTTTCTAGGCTGCTGTAGGGAGGGGCAGCCTCTGGTTCTGTTTACACAGTGAAGAAAGTCCTGAGGTGGGAGGCGGATCTTCCTCTATCTGGGCTGGGTGATTTTCCCCTGGATGGAGCTGAGCCTGGAAGGTTAGGTCAGGTTCTTGTGACCTGCTAAATGACTCTTTTCTTTTCTTCCATGGCCTGACTTGGAGCTAGTTGCTCAGGGGGGCCTTTATCAGTATGGAAGATGGAGATCTCTGGTGGTTGGGGAGGGATGGCTTTCCCTCCTCTTCTCCCTGAGAAGGAGTGAGGATGTCAGGGTTCTACACATGCTAGAGTGTTGGTTCCTGAGTCGTCTCTGGTGTGTGATCTGCAGGATGAAGATATCTGCTCCTTGTCAGTTCTTGCTGGTGATGAGTACAATCTGCTCACCCGCTGTGTCTGGTGCTGTTTTCCCGATCTCTCTCTGTTATAGCTATGGCCGCTATGTCCAGTGTCACTGCCGCCGCATCCGTTGCAGCCTTGGCTACTAGCAAGTGCTTAGTTCTGCCTCCTTGCCTGGATTTTCCCTCTCTGGCCAAACTCTCTGTACTGTGATGGCACACTTGGGGTGATTCTCTAGCCTAGGACTGTTCACTAAACAGTGTTTAGGAACACTAAAACTGCTTTCTATGCTGGAGCTTGCTTATCCTCCAGCTTCTCCTCTGCCATCTGCCTGTGAACCTCTCTAATGAGATTCTTATCTCCAGTTAGCAATCAGAAAACCATAAGTGGACTCTGGTGGAGTGCTTCACTTCAGCTGAAGAGCTCAGGGACAGCACCCAGAATTCAAGTCCCATGACTGATAAAAAATAGAAAGAAAGAAAACAAGTGAGTGCTCAGAGCCAGTGGTTCATACCTGTAAGTCTAGCTAGTCAGAAGGCTGAGTTCTAAGGATCAAGGTTCAACACCAGCTTGGTCAGGAAAATCTATGAGATTCTTATTTTCATTTAACCACTGAAACCCACAAGTGACGGTGTAATTCAATGTGGTAGAGCACTAGATTTGAGCACAAAAGCTCAGGGGCAGGATCCAGGACCTGAGTTCAAGCCCCACAACAGACCGAAAAAAAAGAAAAAGGAATGAGAAGCCACCTTAATGAAATAACTAGGCAAGTACAATATACAGAATAATTCTTCCCTTCCTTCTTTTCTTCCTTCCATATATCCACATCCTTCCCTCGTTTTTATCCTAGAACTTAAACTCAGGGCCTCATGCACTTTACGTAGGTGCTCTACCAGTTGAGCCATACACCTGCTTTTTTTGCATTAGTCATTTTTGTTTTTGTTGGTCATGTGGCTTAAATTCTGTGCCTGGGCGCTATCCCTGAGCTCTTCAGCTCAAGGCGAATGCTTTACTGCTTGAGCCACAGCACCACTTCTGGTTTTCTAATGGTTTATTGGAGATGAGTCTCATGGACTTTCCTGCCTGGGATAGCTTTGAACTGTGATCTACAGATCTCAGCCTCCTGAGTAGCTAAGACTACAGGCATGAATCACCTGCACCCAGCTCTGCTTGAGACATTTTTGTGGTAGGGTTTTGTGTTTATGACCAGGCCATCATGGACCACAATCCTTCTTTTTACCCTTTCTGAGTAGATGAAATAAAAAGCACAATGCATTGGTTTCAGATATTGACTGAGATCCAATATTGTGAATGTTTTGCCTGGGCTAACATCAAATCATAGTCCTCTCTGCATTAGTCAAGTCCCAGCAGATAGCATTACAAGTGTGAGTTCCCATGCTTGGCTCAAATTTCTGACGACTGAAATATATGAATGAAGTTTTAATAATTTTAAATGATGAATTTAGGGACAATGGGTGCTCTTACTTGCCTAGTTTCAAATTTCAGCAAAAGTCCCAAATATTAACTTTTGAGTTCCTCGAGTAAATTAAATAAGCAGATAATCTTTTAAAAGCAATTAACTGAAGAAAAAAGTTAAACAGAAAACATCCTTACCACTGCAACTTTGGATTCAACACATTGTCAAACATTGCTTATATCATAGTTGTTTTTTTCTGGGCAGTATATTCCATACACGGATCATGCCATTATCAAGTCAAGAGCTAAACAGCCTATAGGCTGTAGGCAAACATACCAAGGGAAGGCATGGTCCAGCAGCATTGTAGGTGGCAATGTCCCAACATAGGACGTGAAGGGTTAGGGAAGCTTAAATAGAGCTTTTTCCTTAGGAATAATACTCTATTAAGCCATACCTCTTTTTCTGGGTTTATCACTGATTA
The DNA here is from genome assembly GCF_019054845.1 of Dipodomys spectabilis. Lineage (NCBI taxonomy): Eukaryota > Metazoa > Chordata > Mammalia > Rodentia > Heteromyidae > Dipodomys > Dipodomys spectabilis. The sequence goes on along the minus strand of NW_024871246.1, from coordinate 1,719,148 downwards.
ATTGGAGACATGTCTCATGGACTTTCCTGCTTGGACTGGCCTGAAATCATGCTCCTCAGATCTCAGCCTCCTAAGCTGTGAGGATTAAAGGCATGAGCCACCAATGTCTAAATAAATTATTCCTTTAATAAAAATCATAATGGCTACAGTATGGTTTAACAGAGAGCTTGAATCCTTATCAGTTTTGTTCCTGACCTGCTATTCTAATACGACCCACAAAATTTACATTCAATTCTCCACTGAAGTAGAGGGTATCCGTTGCATGCTCTGTAGCATCATAAATCACTTGCTGGTGAGGAAAAATACCTCTTTTCCATAGGAAATGCTCAGTAAATTCTGATTATTGAATAATCATAAACCTAGGAGATGGAAAATACTGCTAATCAATCACATTTTTTTTGTTCATTGTGGTACTTGAACTCAGGGTCTGGGTGCAGTCCCTGATCCATTTTCTAGCACTCTACCACTTGAGCTACAGCCCCACTTCTGTGTTGGTTTGTTGTTGTTGTTGTTGTTGTTGTTCATGGGGCCTGATATCTGGGTCTTGGCTCTGTCTCTCAGCTCTTCAGCTTATGGCTAGCACTCCACTTGAGCCTTAGCACCACTTCCAGCTTTTTCTGCTTATGTGGTGCTGAGCAATCAAACCCATGTCCTCATGCTTGCAAGGCAAGCACTCTACCACTGAGCCAACTTCCTAGCCCCCCACTTCGAGTTTTTGAGTGATTCACTGGACCTAAGTATCTCATAGGGACTTTTCTGCCCGGGCTGGCTTTGAAACATAATCTTTCCATCTCAACCTTCTGAGTAAGATTATAGGCATGAGCCATCTGTCCATGGATACATCCACATTTTTATACAAGTGAATAAAGCTCAGTGATATAGTGTCTTCCTCTTTAACCAAAAGCAGGCAAATAACCAAAATTGAATTTGAAATTCAGTTGAATCTGAGTCTATATTCTTAACAACTGGGTTGTAAGTTATTTGATCTTTGCACAAGTTTGTTAGTAGATACAGCACACATGTCAGGAATTTTCTATTTCAAATGTCCCATGACACATAGTTGGGTGTGGTATGGTAAGCCTGTAATTCCATCACTTGGGAGGCTTAAGCAGAAGCCTGGTAAGTTCAAGGCCATTTTAGCTATGTAGTAAATGCCATCTCAGAAGGGCAGAAAGTAAATGGCTTCTGTGTCTACAATGAGAAGCCTAAGACTCTCCAAGGCCAAACAGAAAGCATGACCCAAAAGACTAACCCAAAACACCTGGATACCAGCTGTGTCGACTCATTCTTGGGCCAATATAGTGTCACCCAAAGGCGCTATTGAATAGTTGGGTCCATGTCTCCTCTTCTTCTCTTCAGAAGGGCCATTTCAAATAATCATTCCTAAAAATGAAAAGACAGCAGTGATAGTAGGATTTCCATTCCAGCATATTTACAAGTCAGTGAGCACTTAGACATTGGCAACTATAATATTAATTGACTAGCAAGTGGCTGGCAGTACCTGAAGAAACTCATAGATCATAGTATATGTTCTGTGAATTAGAATTAATTAAGTTGCTACCATAGCTGCAGCAGGTGCAGTACCAGTTGGGGGAGGGCGGCAGCATCCTTAGCTCCAGACCCTTGACATCTGGAGTGCATCATGAAACCCACCTGCCCTTCACAAAGGCCGAAAGAGAAGGGGGCCACCATAGAATGCTAGGCTCTTCTAGTGTGGCATGAGACCATCACCTCACTTCTCTTTCCTGGCTGGATAAGTTGGGGCTGCGTGCCTGTGTCACTTCACTCCTGATTCCGGTCTGGGTGGGTAGGTGCTGTGTGCCTGTACCACCTCACTCTCGCTTCTGGTCTGGCTGCGGTGGGGGCCGTGTGCCCGTGTCACCTCACTCCTACTTCCAGTCTAGGTGGGTGGGGGGTCATGTGCCTGTGTCACCTCACTCCTGCTTCTGGTGTGTGTGAGTAGGGGAGTAGGGGCGATGGTGCCTGTGTCACCTCACTGCTGATTCCGGTCTGGGTGAGTAGGAGCCATGTGCCTGCACCACCTCACTACTGCTTCCTGGCTGGATAAGATGGGGCTAAGCCACTTTTCGCCTCACTCACGCTTAATTTCTGGGTGAGTGGGGGCCATGTGCCTATGTTTCCTCACTCCTGCTTCAGGTCTGGGTGAGTGGGGGTTGCGTGTCTGTGTCACCATACTCCTGCTTTTGGTCTGGGTAAATAGGGGAGTAGGGGCCATGTTCCTGCACCACCTCACTCGTACTTCCAGTCTTGGTCGGTCCGACTGGCTCTGAGGTAATTACTCTCTCCAGATGTTGTTTACCAGCATGCACTTCAGCCCATGCCAGAGGTTAGGCTTTTCCAATTCTCATAGTAAATCATGACATTAAGGGATTAATATGGCACCTTGCTAGGTTTGAGAACTCTGTTATAAAATTGTGCACTTGTGTGCGCCTGTGCACTGGTCTAGGGCTTTGAACTCAGGGTCTGAGATGTCTCTGAGATATTTGATTAAGGTGGAGCTCTACTGCTTCAGCCACAGCTCAACATATGGCACTTTTGTGGTTAATTGAGACTAAAATTCTCCCAGATTTTCCTTTCTGGACTGGCTTTGAACACTATCCTCGGATCTCAGCCTTTTTAGTAGCTAGGATTTACAGGTGTGAACTATGGGCACCTCTGTATTTGCTTGATTGCCATTCAGAGAGAACTCTGCTTGGTAAGTATTCTGGAGTAAAAAGATTTGAACTCTTCTAATGAGCAGTGGTGAAAATACTCAGGTTCTAGCCTGGCATTGGTGGATCAGGCCTCTAATTCTACCGATTCAGGAATGTGAAATCTGAAAATTGCAGTTTGAAATCAGTGTGTGGAGGACAAAGTCCTTGTGATTCTTTATCTCCAACGAACTACCACAAAACCAGAAAGTGGCACTGTAGCTAAGTGGTAGAGCACCAACCTTGAACAAAAATGCTCAGAGACAGCACTTAGGCCATGAGATCAAGTCCAATAAGCACAAAAACGAAACAAAACAAGAAAAAAAACCTGGGTTCTTCAGTAGGAGTTTATCATTATAAATATGTTTCCCATTATATTTAGCTCTGTCATAGGTACATGAATCTCAGGGTATTAAGAAACTTAGCTAAAAATATAGGCAGCATTGTGTGTGTGTGTGTGTGTGTGTGTGTGTGTGTGTGTGTGTGTGTGTGTGTGTGTGTGTGTGTTGCCAGTCCTGAGGCTTGAACCTGGGGCCTTAATCTCTTGATTGGATTTTTTCCATTAAGGTTGGTACTCTGCCACTTGGTCCACAGCTCTACTCCCAGATTTTTTTTAATTCTTATTTGGAAATAACAGTTTTACACACTTTTCTGCCTGTGGAAGCCGATTCTGGAATGTGATTATTTGAATCTTAATATAAAATATGTGTGTGCAGATAGCTCTACTATAAAGCTGACTTACATTTCTTCAGCTGTATATGTAGGATTTCTTGGGTGGAACTTCCACACTGGTTTCTGTTGGGGCTGCACTGATTCATTTAATTGCCAACATTGTGTAAGGTATCTTTCCCTACTTCCTTGTGAGTATTTTTGTTTTCTTTTTTAATAGGCATTCTGCTTAGGCAGACATGAAACTTCAACATAGATTTGATTTGCATTTCCTTGATTACTAAAGATGTTGAATATTTTCATGTATTCCTTATACACCTATATATGTTTTGGGGAATGATCTAGTCAATTCACTTGCCTATTTATTGATAAGATTGTTCTTAGTGTATTTCATTTTTTGAGTCTATACATCTAGATATTGGGATTTCTTCTGTTACTCAAAAGGCAGGAGTTCAGGCTTATTTTACTAAATCTTAGCAAAAGATGACTTGTGAGCTTCAAATTATTTAATAGATGATTAATTAAAAATGATCAGAAGGTGTGGCTCACACAGGAGAGTGCCTGCCAACAAGTATAAGTTCTGAACTCAGACTTCAGTGTCTACAAAAAAAGAGATATATTTTATTATTTTACAACAATAAGATTTTATCAGTTATATACTCTCAAAACATGTAATTCTAAATATTTCACTATTCTTCATGGTAAAACTTTTGCAAATTTTAGCATAAACTAACAATTTTAGTTTCTATTTTTTCCTTGGTATTCATTCAAGCCAGCAAAACTGATAAAATACAACTTTGGCCAGGTTCTGGCTTATGTCTGTATTTCTAGCTATTCAGGAGGCTGAGATCTGAGGATTGCAGTTCAAAGTCAGCCTGAGCAGCAAACTCTGTGAGGCTCATGTCTAAATAACCACCAGAAAAACAGAAGTAGTGCTGTGGCTCAAGTGGTAGAGTGCTTTCCTTGAGCTGAATAGCTGAGGGACTGCCCCCAGTCCCCGAGATCAAGCCCCACTTCGAACCAAAAACAAAACAAAACAAAACCAAAATCCAACTTTATATAAAGAGAAAGAATCTCCAAGTTTTTATTCAAGATTTTTAATGCTTGTGGCAAATGATTTATCCGGTAGAAAGTGGAGATCTTATGTCATTGTGATAAACTTGCTACTATGTGGTTGATTCATTTCATTCATCTAACATTGTTGAAGATGAAAAATCCATCAAGGACATGACATATATTTGGCAAAACTGGTAAGTTGAAATGACAATTTTTTTTCTAGTTTGGCAAAGGAGCTCTGGTTTTCCTTCCCATCAAGGACATGACATATATTTGGCAAAACTGGTAAGTTGAAATGACAATTTTTTTCTAGTTTGGCAAAGGAGCTCTGGTTTTCCTTCCCTCACCAGGATTTGAACAATGAAAAAAATTGCCTTGATTTTTCCCAAAAGTGAGGAAGACAGCTCATATTCAAATAATTAGAAGATAATGAAAAGAATGTTTAAGACACATAATATATTTAATTTTGAACCTTCCTCTCAAGAAACTTCCAAGAAACTAGCAAAAATTGGTTATAGCTATTTATATAAAAGAGCTCATTGCAGGTGCCTCATACCTATAATTTGCTACTCAGAAGGATGAGATCTGGGATTGAGATTGGAGCCAGCATGGAAAAGCAATAATTGCATGGATGATGTCCCCTGCTGTTAGATCATATGTGCCTTCCTCCTATCCTCAATGTGAAGCTGTTTCCCCACATTACCATCCTTCTGAAATATTGACATTATCATTGTAATTTCTGGTTTTCTCCTTCAACATGAAAGGTTCATGGAGCAGGCCACTTGCAGCTGTATTCACATCTGTTTCTCCAGTTGCCTACAACATTGCCTGGTCCTTAGTGCTTAGTAGCCTTGTGTAGATGAAACTGCCCTGCTCATGTAATCTCAGAATTCAGTCAGGAAAGCTCATCAAGCTGTGATCTTGTTGTTTATAGTTAATTCTTCTAATTATTTTTTTCTACTTTGTGTATCTAAAGTCCACGTAAGGGTAGATCAGTGGCTGACACCTATCTGTTGAAATGGCAAAGTTGACTGTGACATCATAGAAGATTATTATGAAGCTGCATGAAAACTCATCCACCAAAGCACTGCAAATCGCAGCCTCCCACATCCAGGAATAGATTTAACAGCTCTGCAATCAAACCATCATTCACTCTCTGCTGGATTCAGACTCAGCATTTCCCTTTCCTATTTAAAATAAAGAAAAATTCAAGACATGCTTTTTTATATGTCATTGAATTATGGAAATGTCCTTCCAAACAAAAAAATAAGAATGTCATTAGTGAAATGTAAATATAAGGCAAGGAATAAAACAAGCATAAAATTTCCTAGGGAAAAAATCAAAAGTGACACCTGCTACAAAAGTTGGTCCTTAAAACTAGGACTGGATTCTGACACACACCAGTAATCCTAATATAATATAAGGTAATGAAAGTTTTATTTTTGTGCCAGTCCAGGGTTTGAACTTGCACTCAGAGCCCTGAGTTCTCTTGCTCAAGGCCAACAATTTACTACTTGAGTCATAGCTCCACTTCTTGTATATTTGGTAGTGTAGTGGAAATAAGAATTTCCCAGACTTTTCTGCCTGTGCTGGCTTCAAACTGTGATCCTCGATGTCAGCCTCCTGAGTAGGATTACAGGCATGAGCCACCAGTACCAAGCTAAAAGTTACTTTTGTGAGATATAAAAATAAGATATACAAACAACATAAACAAACGAAACTTTAGGACAACAAAACTGAAACAAGTTATATAAAAGTTATAAAAAGACAAACACGAAGGCCCCGAGTTCAAGCTTCAGGAACAGCACAAAAGAAATAAAGAAGTGTAGAAAAAGAGAAGAAATAGTGAGCGACAGAGTTTTAAATTAATCAATCATTGGTGGCCTACACATGTTGTATTAACTACATAGGAGGATAAAGTCAGAAAATAACATTTAAAGGTAAGCCCAAGCAGGAAATTCCATTGGCCATTTTTCTGTGTGTGCTAGTCATGGGGGTTGAATTTGTTCTACTTTACTCTAGGCTGGAGTTTTATCAATCTCATTAGTGGAATCATTATCATCTAATTGGAGATAAAGAGTATCATGGAATTTCCTATGCAGGCTGGCTTCAAACTTTGATCCTCAGATTTCAGCTCCCTGAATCATTCTGTTATTTCCATTAGACATTATCTCCAATGAACCCCCCAAAAGAAGAAAAAAAAAAAAACAGCTGGAGCTTGACGTGTGTCTCCAATGGCAGAAATGAGACAATGATTTCTTGGACATTACCAACACCTTTAGATCAATCTCCAGGAACAGTATACACAAGAATAAAATAAATAAATGAAAAGAAAGGTGGAAGAAGAAAAAGGAGAGCCAATTTCAGAGGTTAAAATGAGCAAAACTGAAATAGGTTACACTTGTTCTTGTAGTTACTCAAGGGTCTCACATTTGAGGATCAGTGTTCAAGGCCAGCCAAGGCAGGGGAGTCCATGGACTCAACTCTAATTAGGCAAGTACAGTTTAAAAACAAAGCCCCAAGTTGTGCTATGACTCACATATTAGAGGTCTAGCATTAAAAATATAGTGGGACTGAACTGGGAAACTGACTCATTGGTCTAGTGCTTGCCTGATGCCCTGGGTTCAATTCCTCAGCAACACATAGCAGAAAAAGCCAGAAGTGGCACTGTAGCACAAATGGTAGGGCTCTAGCCTCAAGCTGGAGAGCTGAAGGACAGTGCCCAGGACCAGAGTTCAGGCCCCATGATGGGCAAAAAAAAAATAGGGATACAGGTGGACCCATTGCAACAATGAGATGCACAAGATGTTATGTTGAAAAACAAATTTACAACTTTGGTGCAGGGAGGTGGTTTTCAGGGCGATGGGGTTGTGGTGGGGAGATGGCTAGGGATGGGAAGGGGAAACAAAGGAGGAGGCAACAATGCTTGATAAGAAATGTACTCATTACCTTGCTCATGTAATTGTAAGCCCTCGATACGGCATTTTCACAATAAAAAGAAAAATAAATAAATAAAAAAGATAGACCAGAAAAAAATTACTGGGACAATACGTAGACTCTGATTTATATCCCCAAGCCCAGCATTCATGTGGAAATAAAAAAGATAGAAATTAAAATATGTGTTGGAAAATCCAACTAAATTTTCAAAATGAGCATGAATTTTTGTTTTATGTGTGTAATCCTAGATACAAAGATAGATAAAATCTGAGGGTTATGGTGTCTTATCATCAAATCACCAGCAAAACAAACAAACAAGAAAACAGAAGTGAAGCTGTGATTGGAGTTGTAAAGCACCAGTCTTGAGTGAGAAAGCTATGAAACAGTGCCCTGGCACAGAGATCCAGCCTCAGGATCATAAAAAATAGTCATAAGAAGAGAACCTGGTGCTGGTGACTCATGCCTGTAATTCTAAAACCTCAGGAGGCAGAAATATGGGAATCCAGTATAAAGGCCAATCCAAGCAGGAAAGTCCAGAAGACAGTTTTTTGTGGGCCATCCTGGGGATAGTACTGTACTACTCCCAAGTTTTTGGAAGTTAATTGGGGGTAAGGATCTTAGACTTTCCTGCTCAACATGGCTTTGAACCATGAAGGTCAGACCACAGCCTCCTGAAACAGTCCAGGAATTGCATGAGTTCCTGCTCCAGGTGCAAGACACCCAAAATAATGAAATTAATAAATGTAAAGAAGGGTAGAAGAAGAGAAGAACCAATAACCGAGGCTTCAATGAGCCAATCAGCCAATCATTGATAGCTCATAACTCTAATTCTAGTTACAAAGGAAGCTAAAATCTGAGGATAATATTTAAAGGCCAGACCACGTAGGAAAGTTCATAAGATATGTTTGTGTGTGTGTGTGTGTGTGTGTGTGTGTGTGTGAGAGAGAGAGAGAGAGAGAGAGAGAGAGACCTGTTGCTTGAACTTGTACTGTTTTGCATTTTAGTGGTTATAATTGGTGATATCATGGACTTTCCTGCCCATGCTGGTAGAAAATTTGATCCTCAGATTGAATCCTCATGAATTAGGTCTGGCTCTACATGATAATCATTTCTAATTAAGCATCAAAACAGAAAAATAAACTGGAATTGAGCTGTGGTTCTCCTGGCAAAACTGGGAAAATGTTTCCGGGACAGCACCCAGACCCTGAGTTCAAGCCACAGGACAAACACAGAAGAAATAAAAGGAGAACAGAAGTACAAAAGGAAGAGTCAGTGACAGTAGTTGAAGTGAATCAAACATTTGTTGTTCACACATGTTATACGAGGTAGTCAGGAGGATGAAATCTAAGGATCACTGTTCATGACCAGCCCAGGCAGGAGAGTCCATGAGACTCATATATCTAATTTGCAACAAAAATAAGTTACAAGCTGTGCTTTGGTTCATGCAGTTGGGTGGTAGTCTTAAACAGAAAGCTTGGAACAGCACCTAAGCCCTAGGTTGAAAATCTAGACACACATTTAAAAAGACAAACAAAAAAGAAGAAACTTAAAATGATGGGTAAAGAGAAACATAAAGTTTCAAAATGAGTATGGGCTTTGGTTCATGTTTATTCCTTGTTATTCACTTACAAAAAGAAAGAAAAAAGACCACAAATTATAAAATATGGGAGAAAGCAAAAATTATAATTTCAAAATGAGCCATGTGTTTTTGGTTTATGTGTGTATTCCTAGCTACTAAGAATGTTGAAATATGAGGATTATAGCTCAAAGCCAGCCTGGGCACAGCAGTGACTGAAATTTTTATCTCTAAGTACCCAGGAAAATCTGGAAATGAAGGTGTGATAGTAGTTGTAAAGTACTGAAATTCCATGAAAAACCTGGGAAACAATTCCCAATTCAGCCCTAAGTCAACCAAAAGCAAAACTGAAAGAAGAGAAGACATTACCATTTGAAATTTAAGCCTGGGACTGGTGGTTCTTGCTTATTATTTTAGCTATTCAGGAGGCTGAAGTCTGAATATACCAGTTAAAAGCCAGTCCAAACAGGAAAGTCTATGGAGCTTTTTATCTGTGTGTGCCAACCTTGTGCTTGAATTCATGTAGGAGCACTACCACTCCCAGAGTCTTGGTAGTTAGTTGATGAAAATAGTCTCATGGATTTTCCTGTCAAGGATGGCTTCAACTACAATCCTTAGATTTCAGCCTCCTATGTCTTTCTGGGCTTTATATGAGATTCTTATCTCCAATTAACCACCAAAAGGAAGAAAAATAAAACCTGGTGATTGAACTGTGGCTCCAATGGCAGAAATGAGAAAATGATTTCTGGGAAAGCATCCAGACCTTGATATACACAAACACACACACAAAGTATAAAATAAATAAATGTAGAGAAGGTAGGATAAGAAACAGACAATTTCAGAGATGAAAATGAGCTAAGCTTAAGTGGCACACACCTCTGATGGTAGCCACTTGGGAGATTCAAATCTGAGGATCACATTTGAAAGCCAGCCCTGGTAGGAGAATTCATGGACTCAAATCTAAGTAGCTACTTAAAACAAAACAAAAAGTAATAACCACAAGTTATGCAGTGGTTCGTGTCTTAGTGTTCTAATCTTGAATAAAAATTTCTGGGACTGCCCTTGATTTTTCGACCCAGGACCAGCATACACAAGGAAATAGAAATACAAATAAAAAGGTCTAAGAATGGCGGGGAATGTGGCTTAGTAACAGACTGCTTGCCTACCATGTTTGAATCCCTAGGTTTGTTTCCTCAGTACCTCATAAATGAAAAAGACTGAAAGCGGCACTGTGGCGCAAGTAGTAGAGTTCTCACCTTGAGTAGCAGAAGTTCAGGGACAGTGCTCAAGCCCTGAGTTCATGCCTCAGGATTATGAAAAAGAATAAAAATGTTGTGAGAAAATCCAGTTGAAGTTTCAAAATGAGCAATGCATGAAATTTTGGTCAATATGTGTAATCCTAGTGTCAGAAGGCTGAAATCTGAAGGTTGTTGTTCATAGCCAGCCTGTACAGGGAAGTGCATAAGTCTGCAACTAACCAGCAAAAACCGCCAGAAATAAAACTGTGGTTGTAGTTGTAAAGCAACAGCCTTGAATGAAAAACCAATTGAAACAATCCCCTGACTCAGAGATCCAGCCTCAGCATCACAATAAGAAAATTAAATGGTTGGAAGTAGAGAACCCAGAACTGTTGGTTCATGTCTGTAATTCTAGAAAAGCAGGAGGCTGAAATATAAGATCTTATGTAAAGGCAAACCCAATCAAGAAATTCCAGGAGACTGTTTTGTTTGTGGTGGCCACACTGGGGATAGGTTTTTGTTGATTGATTGGAGATAAGAATTTCATTGATTTTCCTGCCCAGGCTGCTTTCAAACCATGATGGCCAAATTTCAGCCTCCTGAGTCAGGCCAATACTTGCATGAGTTCGAGCTCCAGGACCAACACAAACAAAAACAATGAAATAAATGAAAAGAAGGGTAGAAGAAGACAAGAAAGACCAAGTAACAGAAGTTTCATTGGGGACTAATGTTTGTAATTCTAGCTACTTAGGCTAAAATTTGAGGATACTGTTTAAAGCTCAGCTCAAGTATAGGTGTTCATAAGACATGTGTGTTTGTGTGTGTGTATGTGTGTGTGGTGTGTGTGTGTGTGTGTGTGTGTGTGTGTGTGTGTGTGTGTGTGTTTACCAGTCCTGGTGCTTGAACTTGCACTATTTTGCTCAATAATCTACAACTCTCAGATTTTAGTGGTTCATTGGAGAAAAGAGTGTCATGGACTCTCCTCAATTTTTAGCCTCCTGAATCTGGCTTAGCTAGACATGATTCTTTTCTCTCCAATTAACCAACCCACAAAAGCCAAATGTTATGGTTGGTCCCATGTATGCCCTGAGACAACATCTGAGCTTCAATTTCCACTCCCAGAACAAGTAAAAAAGAAAAAAAAGAAAAACAGGTGGAAGCAAGCACATATTAAAGTTTTAAAATGACCCAAATGTTGATGATTATATGTGTAATCCTTTTTACACAAGAGGCTGACAACTGACAATTGCAGAGTCAAGTTAGTCTAGGAAAGAACATACTTGAGATTCTTATCTCCAGCTACACAGCACAAAGCCTTGAGCTATGGCTGAGGTGGTAAAGCACCAATCTTGAGTGTAAAAGCTAAGATATAGGCCCCAGAGTCAGAGGTCAAGCCACAGGACCCATAAAATTTTCAAAGGAGAGCGGATGAAGACAGGCTGAAATCTGAGAATCATTGTTCAAAACTACCCCATGCAAGAAAGTCCATGAGGCTTTCTCTGTGTGTGCATCTGTGTGCTATGTTTGGCTTGAATTTATGCTGTTTTGTTCAAGGATAGAGCTTTACCACTCCCAGTTTTTCAGTGATTAATTGGAGCTGAGAGTCTCATGGGATTTCCTGCCTTGGTTGGCTTTGAACCCTGATCCTCAGATTTCAGCCAACTGATTCATGCTGGGCTTTGAATAAGACTCATCTCCTATTAACTAACAAGAGTTAAAAAAAACCTGGAATTGAGCTGTGGCCCAAGATGCAAACTGGGCAGTCACATTCTAGTACAGCACCCAAGGCTTTAGTTCAAGAACAAAGACAAAACAAGTATTGCCACAAGCTATACTTTGGCTTATGTGCGAAGCCACTAGTCTAGAAGAAAAAAGCTCTGGCATTGCATCCGGGCCCTCATATATAGCCCCAGGACTAGAACATATACAAAAGTTAAAAAAAAAAACAAGGAAAATTATAACAAGATAAAGTGGAAAAAAACATATTAATATTTTTAAATGACCAGTGAGTTTGTGGTTCATGTGTGTAATCGGAGCACCTCAGAAAGCTGAAATCTGAGGATCACGGTTTGAAGCCAGACTACCCAGAAAAGTACATTAGAAACTTATGTCAAATAAAAAAAGCTAGAAGTGAAGCTGTGGTTGAATTTGTAAAACATCGTCCTTGAGTCAAAAAGCTAAGAAACAGAAGGGCACTGCTGGCTCTACACTATAATCTCAGGAGGCTGAGATATAAAGAACATGGTTCAAATCCAGCCTGGTCAGGAAAGCTCATGAGACTCTTGTACTCCAATTAACCACCAGATAACCTGAAGTGGCTCTGTAGGTCAACTGGTAGAGCATTTGCCTTGAGTTGAAGAACACAAAGACAGTGTGTTCAACCCCTACCTCCCTTCAAAATAACTAAGAAACAGCAATGTGGCCCAAAGATCAGATCTATTGGACAAAATAAAAAAGTACTGAGTTTGAAGGCAAGAAAGAGCTAGTTAAAAATATTAAAATAAGATGGGCACCAGTGGCTCATGCTTGTAATCCTAGCTACGCAGGAGGCTGAGATCTGAGGAGCACAGTTCCAAGCCAGCCCAGGCAGGAAATTCTGTGAGATCCTTATCTCTAATAAAGCAGCAGAAAACTGGAAGTGGTTCTATGTCTCAAGTGGTAGACTGTTTGCCTTGAGCTGAAGAGCACAGAGACAGCACCTAACCCAGAATTTAAGCCCCACGAATGACCAAAAAAAAAAAAAATTAAAATGTCTGTGGTTGATTGCTCATGCCTTTAAATCCTAACTATCCAGGAGGCTGAAATCTAAGGGTTGTAGTTCAAATCCAACCCAAGCAAGAAAGTCCATGAGACTTGTTAATGTAATTACAATACTAGGGCTTGAACTTGCCCTGTTTTACACAAGGCTAGATAGAGTTCTACTACCCACAGCTTTTTGGTGATTAATTGGAGGTAAGAATTTCAGACTTTGTTGCTCAGACTGGCTTCAGACCAAGATCAGATTTCAGCCTCCTTAGTTGTGCTGGGCTTTGCATAAGACTTTTCAAAAGAATGAAGCTGGAAGTTTATCTGTGACTCAATTGGCAGAACTGAGAAAAATCTCTGAGACAGTGGCCAGTCCTTACATGCAGAAAAAAAAACATAAAAATTTTCTTTTTTTTAAATTTTTATTTTTTATTGTGAACATACTGTACAGAGTGGTTACAATTACATGGGCAAGATAATGAGTACATTTCTTATCAAGCATTGTAGTCTCCTCTTTTGTTTCCCCTTCCCATCCCTTCCAATCCTCCCCCACTCCCTCACTCAATCCTCCCCGCTACCCACCTTCTCCCGCACCAAAGTTGTAAAGTTCATTTTTCGACATAACGACTTGTACATCTCATTGTTTCAATGGGTCCACCTGTACCCTTATTTAAACGATTTGTTTTTCCCCTTCCTCTCCACAAATTATGCAGACATCAAATACAGTGAAAGCAGGAATTATACTGTGGGGAAGGGACATACAAAGCAACAAAGAAATCATCTTATAAATGTGTTAGAAACAATCGCATGAAAAAAAAAAACATTTGAATACATATCTTCGGGTTCATTTCCCTAACATTTTCAAAAGTAAATAATAGTAGTTTTATAATATAGAAAAAAAATCAAAAACTATGTTTAATATGATCCAAAGGAAAACTATGTTTCTTTTTAAATGTAGCAAATGAGAACATAGTATAAAGTTTCAAAATGAAATGATGAGAGTAAGGGAAAAGGGAAAAATTTAAAAATTCATGTAAATATTAAATACAAGCTGACATGACCAAAATATAATGTGATCAGAAACTTATCTATCACTTGCAATTACTTACAAATTATTGTCCCTCCAGTTTCAGCAGCTACCATGGAAATTTAGACATGACCTCTCTATGCAGCCTAGACTGTGTAAGGGTCTTCCTGTTTTAGCCTCTTGAGTTAGATCTGCAGGCATTGCCCTCATTTTAATATATGAGGTTTCCTTTAAAATTCAAAATTAATATTTAAATAATGGATTATGTGTAAAGCATGACTAAACATCAGAGATCCACCAGAGATCTTCTGAGGAATACAATCAAAACATTAGAAAAGCACCTACCACTCAAGGTAGGTAACAGAAAGAAGATTTAGCATTTTTTGGATGTGCTGGTGATGAACGCAGGGCCTCATGCTTGCTAGGCACGTATAAAATTCAGTGACATTAATTATATCCACACCATTACCTCTATTTGTGAACTATCTTTTTGATACTGATGAAATCCACACAATCATTGAGTAATAATCACCCCAATGACCTGCCCCAGAAATTTTAATCTTCCATTTTCTCTTATAAAATGGTTTAGTCAATGTTTCACATAAATAGTAGATTACTTTTTGTGTCCATCCGTGACAGACATATATTAATTGCAGCATTTTTGTGGATGTCATAATCCATTAATGCATACCTCATATTCTGTAAACCTGTTTATCTGATAGACTCTCCAGGAATTTCTAACTTCTGACTATTGTGAACTTTGCTGTTATTATTGGCATAGGAGCTATTAGTTTTTTCTTTTCAGCTCTTTTGGTTATGCAATGAGCAATGGAATTGCTGGGTAATGTGGTAATGCTCTGTTATGTTAGAATTGCTATATCACTTTTCATCAGCACAGATATGTACAAATGGTCAATAAAATGTATTTCAAATGTATTTCAAATCTTCCACAGATGTGCCCTAAAGAATCTTTTTTTTTTTTTTTTTTTACTTTTTACTTGCTTTTATTTAGGCCATGCAGGCCTGGAGCTATGTAGCATTTTCTAGAGCTGCAGTGAGAACAATACCAAATACCACTGACCTAGCCTCCAAAAACATTTAATCTAGTAGCCATTTTTTCTAGAGATAAAATTTAGTGATTATATGCATTTTTACTCTTCTAAAATAAGGTTTTGAATTTTAAAATGAATTATATAAATGTAACACCTCTGTGTACCTTCTTTTTTTAAGAAGAAAAATTATATTTACAAAAAATATTAAAGGACAAAAAAGCTTCTCAGCAGGAAAATACATTACAATCATAGTCTGATTCTGACCAAAGCACATACAATACAATACAAAAAATAATACAATAAGAGCTAATCTAAAGTAAAATGAAGAGTAAGGCCAGGGGCAGGGGTCAAGTGGTAGAGCTTTAGGTTGCCCAGCACCAGCTCTGAATCAAAACCGCAGTACTGCCAAGGGATAAAATAAAGTATTGAAAGTTAAGGAAGCATGCAGATAAAATATGACATAGAATAAAATAAATCAAACAAAAATTTTAATGACTAGGATGTAGTTTAAGTGTAATTAAAGTAGTTTTTGTATGCACAAAAATTACATGCTTTGATAACTACAACATTCAGTTTACACTGCAGTACAAGGTGCCCCGTGGATGCAATCCCTCCTGAGGAAATCTAAGGCAGTTGATGCAATTGTATTCTTGGCTGGACTGAGGGTTTTGCTAGGCAAACAGTGTTTTGATCTCAATTCGTGGATCCCACTTACAACTCTTTTTTTTTAGTACACCACCTACAAATCTCTCCTATCTCAATAACAGGGCCTTCTACCTTTCAAGTGAAGTTATCTTTGATATCTCTTAGGGTTCTTCTCCCCTTTGTCTGGAACTGCTCTGTTCCTGGGCCCACATTCAGCAGCTTATTCTGAGAAGATTTGTAACTATTTGCTAGCCATCTCTATCCACTGCCATCTCCACCTCAAATAAGTCTTTGGTATCAGTATGAGTCTGGTCAGATGATAGAGCCAGCCTGGGCTGGTTTTGAACCATGATCCTCAGACCTCAGCCTCTTGAATAGCTAGGATCATAGGAGTGAGCCACTGGCACCCGGCCATCATTTCTTTCCTGCAGGAAAATTTAGGGGAGTGGAATAGCACAGCAGCACACACATTTGATAGCAACTGCCCCAGGGTGACCCAGATGCTCAGATAAAACCACTGACTTTGATATTGCCTTTGGTATCCAACAGGATATTGTTGGAATTAAGGTCTCAGTGTGTGATTCTGTTCTGGTGTGGGTAGTGAACAGCACTTACAATTTGTGTGAAGAGCCTCTTGGTTTCATCCTCATATAGGCGGCAGGATTTTGAGATCCACCCCAGAAGGTATCTCCTACTGGCCAGTTCCATTGATGAGATATACATACTCTTCCTTCTCCATCACCTGGTACAACCTGATGGTGAGTTTGTGCCATACCTTCTTAAAAATGTCCACCTCATTCTTTAACTGATGACTGGAGGACTCTCGCTGTTAGGCCATGGTTGCAAGATTCCCCCCCCCCCCACGCCCCGCAAGAAGACCACCGAGAGTCAGACTCTACAGCTTTTTTATTTAAACGGGCTGCAGTTTGGGCCTCATCCTACACTCTGACACAGCTGAGCCTAGGAGGAGAGCCCAGAGCTAAGGATTTGCAGGTCTTATAAAAGCACACAATCAACCAGGTGTTTGGATTACCACCGCGTGTTGCTGTGCTAGACAGAAACAAGCAACAAGTGGTCACTGTCTCAAACTTTAACCTTTCATTCCCCCCCCCTTGATTTATGGCCCTGAGCCACAATCTTGTGGCTCTGGCCCCAAACTAAACTTCAACAGCTCTTGATCTTGAATGAGTATACCAATAACAATCAGCCCATTTTTCTTTTCTTGTGGCATATGCGGAGTGGTTGGGTAGGATGCTTGGAGACTTCCCATGTTTCCCCATGGTCATCGAGGGCAAAGAGGTCAGCTGGTCTGGCATGGGAGCAGTGGATCCAAGCAGCAACGCCGTCCACCTTAAGGGCAGTGGGTGTAGCCAGTAGCACCATGTAAGGTCCCTTCAATCGTGGTTCCTGAGATCGCAAGTTGTGCGTTCGAACAAACACCTAGTCCCCTGGTTTAAACAAATGTGTGGTAGGAATAGAAGCAGAATCATATAATGCTCTAAGCTGGGGCCACATACTCTTATGCACCAGCTGTAAATAGTCAAGCTTACACAGAAATTTAGTATCATCCAAATTAGCAAGCAATTAAAGACAATCCAATAGGGTGAATTTCTTATTCTAAACAAGGCAAAAGGAAGGAGCGATACCCAGTCTGCACCAGTCTCCAAGGCCAATTTAATTAAGGTCTCTTTTAGAGTCCGATTCTTACCTGCCCTGAACTCTGGGATCTATAAGAACAGTGCAATTTCCAATCCATCCCAAATGCCACGGCTATTCGCTGACTTACTTTTGAGATAAAGGCCGGTCCATTGTCTGATCCATTGGGGGATGGGAAGCCATACCTGGGTAGAATTTCTTCCAGGATCTCCTTAGCCACGACGTTTGTGGTCTCATGCTTTGTTGGGTAGGCTTCAACCCATACTGAAAAGGTGTCTACAAAAACTAGCAAATTTTTATATCCAAATTTTCCAGTTTTAATTTCTGTGAAGTCTACTTCCCAATACACACCTGGCCTAACTCCATGGAGGCGAGCTCCTTTTGTAACCGGCTGATTGGGGGCATTGGTGAGCTGACAGGCTTTACAATTTTTAACAATGTCCTCAACGAGTTGGTTCCCTTGCCTAATTTTTACTTCTGAGTGTCGGAGCAAGTCCTGCATTCTTCAGGTTCCCATGTGAGAGACCCGATGGATTCTCTTAAGAATCCCCTTGGCCAATCTTTGTGGCAAGGTAAGTTTCCCCTCACCTGTTTTCCACCAGTCATTATTTCCTTCTCTGCCCGGGGGTTTATAGGCCTTGGGAATTTTCTTTATCCACTCCAAGTCTTCTTGGGAATACTGAGGCTCAGGAGGCAAAGCTCGTGGCCCTGGGTCTACTAGAGTCAGTACTTCCGCTCTGGGCTGGAGGACTGCCTCCTTAGCTGCCTGATCAGGCAAGTTATTTCCTTTGGTTATTGAATCAGTTCCCTTTTGATAGCCAAGGCAGTGCATAATGGCAATATTTGCTGTTTCCCATAAGGCCCAGATGAGGCTTAAAATTTCTTGTTTGTTTTTAATAGTCTTTCCCTCAGCTGTCAGCAGCCCCCTCTCTTGGTAAATGGCTCCATGGACATGCACGGTGGCAAAAGCATACCGACTGTCTGTGTAAATGTTTAGTCTCTTCCCTTTTCCCATTTGTAGGGCTTTTTTTTTACTGCCACTAGCTCTGCTCTTTGTGCAGATGTTCCCTGGTGGAGTACTTCTACCCACATTATCACAGTGTCCGTGGTGACTTTTGGGCCCTCATACCTTTTTCCATCTCGAATGAAACTGCTGCCATCTGTGAACCTGGTATGCTCAGCATGCAATAGTGGCGAGTCCAACAAATCTGTCATGTTTTCCTTGGCCTGGTTTCTCTTTTCATGCTCCATTTTACGTTCTCTGTCCTTCCTTTCCTGACTTTGCTCCTCTGTTTCTCTTATTGTAAACCTTTTCTGCCACGTCTACTAGATCCCTAATAGACTTTTCACCAAGGCTGTCTAGAGCCTGCAACTTTATGTCTGGTGCAGTTTGACTTATATAGGCAAACATAATCATCTGTGTCGACTCCTGGGTCTCAAGTTCATATGGGGTATATTGATTAAAAGCTTCCATGAGACGTTCAAGATATGCTGTTGGACTTTCATTTATTCCCTGTCTTACATCATAAACCTTGGCCATATTAGTAGGTCAGCAAGCCGCCACTTTGAGACCTGCCAACAGAGCCTGGCGGTAGATGAGGAGTGGCTCCCTACCTTCAACTATATTGTAGTCCCATTTTGGTCGGATTTCAGGAAAATAGGCAGTGATCAGGGCAGGATCGGTGATGGGCGCTCCTGTGGGGCCACGGATATGTTTCTGGCCCGTCTCTCAGATACAGTCTCTCTCTTCAGTGGTAAAAAGAACCTGTAAAAGCTGACTGCAATCATCCCAAGTGGGCTGATGAGTAAAGAGAATAGTTTCAAGCAAACAAATTAAATCCTGGGGTTTCTCAGAAAAAGGGGCATTTTGGATGTGCCAATTTTATAGATGACTGGTAGAAAATGGACACTATTGGGTTGCTGTTGACCATCCACATCCACAGTACCTACGGCGTGTAAGGAAAAAACAGCTGCATTAGATGGGGGGGTTGATCCTACTGCGGCGTCGAGTGACTGGCCCCTCAGAAACTTTAAGGGCAGTTGCCAAGTGTTCTATAGCTCCCTCCTCCTCTTGGTCATTCTCAGGTTCTGCAAAAGGAACCTGGGAAGGGGAGCATGGGTGAGGAAACATTTCTTCTTCCAAGTTATCTCCCTGAAAAAACAGTGGGTACACTTTCTTTTCCTCTTTTTTAGTTTCTTTTTGTAAGTCGAGGAGGCTAGATGGAGTGTTGCCCATGGTTTCCAGTCCTGTCAGTCATAAAGTACAAAAGACATTAAACAGTACAAACAAAACACATGCAAGCCTGACAGTTACAAAAAAAAAAAAAGCTTACAAAGTGGAGATCTCCCAAGTTGGTCTGCTGACTCCTGTCATGGTGGGGTTCCATACCCATGCCCCACAGCAGAAGGAGTAGAACCACAGTGGGCGAGTTGGGCCTCGGTTAGGAGGGTCTCTTGGTCAGTTCAGGCCCCAAACCAAACCAACCATTGCCCCACAATTCACACGCCGAGGTTCCAAGGACCCCCACCCCCCGCCCCACAATGGGGTTCCAAGGACCCCACCCCTCACGGTGGGGTTCCAAGGACCCCTGCTCCATACAGCAGGGTTGCCCCTCCCCACAAGAGGATCTGCGACGTCTCTCAGTTCCTCCAGGGTTGTCGTGCAAGTGGGTCCACTTTGAAAGCCCTTTACAAATTTGAGGGGATATCCTCACAAGGGAAAATGAAAGTAAAACAGACAAACGAGAGGACAAGACAAATTAACAAAGACAACGCTGTTTTACCTTTGGAGTATGAGGTCTCGGGAGTCTTTGGGGGGTATCTCAGACGAACCCCACTAATATGTTATGCCATGGTTGCAGGACCCCCTCCCAGCAAAAAGACCACTGAGAGTCAGACTCTACAGCTTTTTTATTTAAACGGGCTGCAGCTTGGGCCTCATCTTACACTCTGACACAGTGGAGCCTAGGAGGAGAGCCCCGACCAAAGGATTTGCAGGTCTTATAAAGGCACACAATCAACCAGGTATTTGGATTACCACCACGTGTTGCTTTGCTAGACAGAAACAAGCAACAAGTGGTCACTGCCTCAAACTTTAACCTTTCATCCCTTCAGGAGTATTTTAACTGCCACTTCCATGTGTGTGAGGTGTGGATGGCCAGCTTCACTTGTCCATTGGTATCATGGTCGATGAGCTCTTTCATCTGGTATTGATTGATGATCTCTTCATTCAAGAATATGGAGGATGATTCTTTGTATTCTTCCATCCTTCTGCTATGATGGCACGTAGCAAGTCTACCTAAAATTAACTAAATAAAATAATGGAAACCCAGAAAAAATAAAAAGAAATACCAAAACCAAACGACAACTCACCCCCCCAAAATCAGAAAAATAATGAATTTTGTTTGAGTCAGTCCAGCGTGTCACCAATCAAGAGCTCCTAGATGTGTAAACTGACATAGGTTGGAGCACAGTGGCTTCCTATATACACTGCATAACCTCTCAAAACGGAGCTATCACAGCCCATCATAGTGACATATATGACTTAGGCTTGTGATTACCTCAGGATAAGAATAAAAGAGCAGTGAAGCATAGAGGACAGACAGAATTTTAACTAGCTACTCATAGGCTGAATCAGCTTAGGTAGTTACTCAAGAGGCTGAGATCTGAAGGCCACTGTTCAAAGCTAGTCAAATCATGAAAATACATGCGATTATCTCCAAAAAACCAGAAGTGGAACAGTGGCTCAAGTGGTAGACCACTACCTTTGGGCACAGAAGCTTAGGAATAATGCCTACGCAATATCAAGCCTCAAGAATAATGAATGTATGCATGAGCACATGCACATGTGTGTGCGCGTACTCGCAAGAGCATGCACAAACACACAAATGAATATTTCAATGTGAAGTTCTTTAATTTTAACCTTGCTGTACTTTATTTCCCTGTATTAGTTTACAAATTAACAAAATCAGCTAAGCACCTATTTACATACAACTCACGTTTCTCTAAAGTCTACTCTCGCTTTGGAAGCCTGCTTTTATTTGACCCAAAAGTAAATTATTCAGGAAGTCAATTCGTCTCTCTCAAGTCTGTTGTATTAGATGATTTTTAGGTTCCTCCTAGGAATATGATTTTGTGTAATCCTGCATCAAGCAGCATATTTCTTTCACGAGAAGGGAAGACCCTGTCAAACAATAACAGGTTTTTCTCCTCCTGGCGAGCATCTGTAGTTTTACTAACTTCATAAAATTCATGATCTGTCTGTGTATGCCAAAGACTGCTGTGCAAATAAAAAGACCCTTCTCAAAACTTAGCATTTGTATACTATTCATAGGTATGAGGTGTTTAAATATTACTGAAATTTCTTTGGAATAAATAATATTCATCTTGACTATCTTGAGAAAGAAGAATTGGTTTCTCAGCACTTTAGGTAAGAACATGAGTGAAAGAAACAAAAGGAAAAGTGAAGAACAATAATCCATATATTCAAATGAAACAAAACAACCCAAGAAAACATAAATTAATTCAGTACTGAAGAACCTGCAGAAAATGCAAATATAAAAAAAAAACTATGACAAGCTTATGAATATCCTGACTACATGGGAGTGAACTGTTGTAAGGATAGTGCTTAAAGCCCAGACTGGACAGAAAGATCTGTACACAATGCCATGCACCTGTTATTTTAAATTCCAGGAAGAATAACATAAAGTGTACTGAGCCCAAAATCAGATACAAGTAGGAAGCCAGATTCTATCTGAAAAATAATCAGAATAATTTAAGTCTGAGGACATGACAAAGTGGTAAGAACAACCATTTTGGGGGCACAAGACACTCAATTCAAACTCTAATATTATGGGTATTAAAGAAAAAACTATGATTTTAAATAATTGTAAGATCTGAGTATTTGAGTGGAGAAAAATCCATGAGAGAGATAGAATGAACCCACATTGCAATACTTTCTACTTAAGTGATAATGTTTTGTGGTACTTCAGACAAAACAGTTACCTTGCAAATGAGTATGGATGTGCACTTGGGTGATGGAAATACTCTACTTACACAGGGGTAAATTAAATAGATTTTTTTGGGTAGATTGTACTTCTTGAACTAAGAGCCTAGGTGATGTCCCTGAGCTTTTTCTCTCAAGGCTACCACTCTACCACTTTCATCCACAGTTCCAATTCTGATTTTCTGTTGGTTGTTTGGAGATAAGAGGATCATGGACTTTCCTGCCCAGGATGGCTTCAAACCACAATCGTCAGATCTCAGCCTCCTGAGTAACCAGGATTCCAGCCATGAGCCATCAATGATTTTAATAATTTAGTAAATTGTGCAGTTACAGAAGTTATAAATTATCTTTATAACCTGTGTAATATATGTGTGTATGTATATATCAATGCATACGGATAGAAATATTTTAGCATATTTTTGTATCTACAATAGATTTGTGAAATCATCCTACATTATAAAATAAAATGGTAGCCGGGTGCCTTTGGCTCATTCCTGTAATCCTAGCTACTCAGGAGGCTGAGATCTGAAGATTGCAAGTCAAAGCAGACAGAAAAGGAAGTCTGACAGATTCTTATCTCCAATAAACCACTCAAAAACCGGAAGTGGCACCGTGGCCCAAGTGGTAGAGTGCTCGCCTTGAGCTGAAGAGCTGAGGGAAAGCACCCAGATCCAAGTTCAAGCCCCACGACAGATGAAAAATAAATAAATAAAAATAAAATAAAATGGAAACAAAGGTTAATAAGGAGCAAAACAAAGGGAATTGTCACACGTTTCTTGTTGTTGAATGTAATATGAATTGTGAGAATCAGTTTGGCAAAATCATCTGTATTTGAACAAAATGGATAATAGCTATTAAATCCAATTAATCTATTTATCCATATTGTGCATCCTCACACATGAATGTCAAAATCAAACCACAGTTTCTGCCTTTGTATTTAACTCACCTGTTATAAGTTAGAGGATAGATGAAGTAATCAAATAAAGATTAAAATAATAGTAAGTGAGGCTATGAGTTAGAGCTGAAAATGATTTTAAATATGATAATAGCTAATTAAATTGCATATTTCTTACCTTTACACTATTGTCATATCCCTCATTCCCACATTAGAAAAGTACATAGAAGTTTCTCACTAAATAATATGTACAATTATGAAAAAAAGTATTGAAAAAATATGGGCACCGTGTGGTTTTAGCTTATTGTGACCTGTAAGGGGTAGTGTGTTTTTGAGGATTTGCAATACGTTCTAATGGAGATGAAGAGAGGGATATGCTTATTCTGGAAAACTGGCTAGAAGATTGTTCCCAGAATGATAGTGATGAATTCTTCCAAAAGGTTACAGTAAAATCACTTTCACGACCATGTTCACTGCTGCACTATTCACCGTAGAAAACTTATGGAAACAGCCCAGATGCCCTTTGGCAGAAGGATGGTTAGAGAAAGTGTGGCACATATACACAATTGTATTGCACCCATCCATTATGAAGATTGTTACATTATTTGCAAAGAAATGGATAGATCTAAAAATATGTTAAGTAAACTAAGTCAGAGACACACACACAAAGGACCCATGTTCTGTCTCATATTTGGAAGATAGAACTTTATACAAGTTTTCACAGCAATATTAACCAAAGCATGCTATTTGCAGAGGAGAATTTAAAAGGTGTATTTTCTTATAAAATTGAATTTTTAATCCAACAAAATGAATACCAGGAAACTATCACTTAAGTTATGAGGAAAATTCAAAGGGAAGGATTAAAAAGAGTTATGGAGTAAGAGAGTGAAGGCATAATATTCAATACAGATAGTATGAAAGTAGAAAAAATTAAACTGGGGTGAGATTTGGAAGGGTGTGGGGAAGTTATGTAAAGATCCATTGTACATAAAAACTGATTTGTGGAATGGAAATTCCCTTGTACAATTATTTAAGATAATAAAAATATAATTAAAAACAATGGAGACACTTTTTCTTAAACTGTGTTCTCTTAAACCATGAGTCAGTATAATAGTTTCCTCCTCAGAGATGTTCTTTGCAGGTATTTTCCTCACAGTAACAGAAAAGTGATCAATGCAATGTATATCAATACATAACTTTGCACATCATAAAGAGACACACTATAAATTCTATTTCCATCTCTTTTAAAAATAAAATTGTTTGCTCTATAAATTGATCAGAGGCATGGATATTGTGGCTAGTTAGTGCATTACACATGTCTCTCTCTTCCTCTCTCTCTTTCAAGGTTCTCATAGATAATATGATTGCTCCATAATTATCCTAATTTATTTTGCTTTTATATTTTTGGTTGCATCATTTCACTTTCTGCTCTGCCATTTCTCAAATCATTTACATAGAAGGTATTATTTCCTATTTTCTCATTCCTAGAATAAGCTGCACATGAAGACACCACTGGTCCTCATTTTCAGTCTGTACCTTTTAATACGGAGGAAAATCTTTCCTCTGCTTTCTATCAATTCTCTACTCTCCAGTTAGAATATTTAGAATAGTAAAAATGGAAAAAGAGAAAACAAATCATGGTGAAAAAAAAGATGCAGAAAATTCACCAGTTTTTTCTGACTAGTTCAACCAATGTGAACTATTGGGGAAATACATGGACACCTCATTCCAACTGGTACTCAAAGTCTCTGGTTAGGCAATTCTGATGAAGACAAGGAACAAGATGAAAAAGTGAGGAATGGTATCATTTGCAAAAAAAAAAAAAAAAATGGAGAAGGATCCAAGCAAATTTCTTCTTTGGGCTGCCTAAATTAATCGGCTTGCTACAGTGTGGAGAAATCTTTCCAAAAAGGCCACTCGTGTGAATACTAGGGATGAAGATGAGTATACCGCTCTTCATCAGGAAGCCTACAGTTGACACTGAGACATTGTCCATGAGTTGGTGGCTCGAGGTAGATATTCATGCAATAACTGTGAATGGCTGGACACACCTGCACAGTGCTTATACGTGGAATAATACCAGTGTGGCTTCTTTATTACTTCATCATGATGCAGATACCAGTGTCTAAACTAAAGGCCTCTTGACCCCCTTGCATCTTGCTGCTGGGAATAGAAACAGCAAAGATACGTTTGATCTCCTTCTGTTGAACCATTATATTAAACCAGGTCTGAAGAACAACTTGGAAGAAACTGCATTTGATACTGCCAAAAGATAAGTATGTATGACTACCTCTTTGAAGTTGTGAAAGGCTGTACAAATTGTTCTCCTACGTCTTAATGATTTGGTTAAGTTACTTAAATTTCAAAAATGCCAGTCCATCCTTTGTCTCTGTACAAAATATTTTCACAATACAAAGCAACAGCAATATCTTACTTTAAAAATTCATGGATTCCATGGTATTCTTCCAAATGAATTGCCTGACTTTGATTTCAAAATATATTCAAGAGTTGTTTGTGTACATCTATAATGATTTCTGTAGAGCTTGTGATTTTTTAAATCAGAAATAATTTTAACGTATCTGTTGAAATGAGTAGTACAGAAACTAAAGATATTTCTGGTGCTTGTCTGAAGAAAGTATATTTTAACATATTCTGTATTTTGTTTGTAAGATGTCCATAATCTATTTCATTCTTTCCTAGATATAATACTTTGAATACTACATTGTTATATGTTATATAAATTCATTAATAAATGTGTCCTTACAGATTGCATTCCATATAAAAACAGTTTAAGATTCTTTTTTCTCCTAGGTCCTTATAGTATTTTATTTCTTTGGGATAAAATTAAAATGTTATCTAATTTCAAAGTTTTGTAAAGTTATGCTATGTAAAGACCTTTCTAAGGTGAAGATGTAATACACTGATGCCAAACTAACTTTTAATTATATGAATCGCATGTGTTGTTACACTTGTATTTTTGTAATCAACTTTTTAATAACTGTTTTTCATTTCTTGCATCTGAAGAATGAAAAATATGGAATACTTCGCATATTTTCAGATCATCCCTGTCCAAGTGGCATGTTAATCTCTATATTGTTGTAATTTATGTATACGTGCTGCCGAAGCATGTAGTATCCTGTGAATTTAAGTAGTTAATGATGCAATCTTTATACAGGCATATATCCTTGGTTGCCTATTTGTAACAAGGAAACCTTATTGTTACTAACAATGCTATTGATCTTATTTCTCTGAAATTCTGTGTATAGTGGAAAAAATATATTGTTCGGTAGATTGCTCACACTTGCAATTATTTTGCCAATGACTATTTTAAGTCTTTTTCATTTTAAATTTCATCATACTTTGAAGCCTTTATAGCTAGATTCAAAGATATGGCTTTTCAAGTACTTATTTATCAACTGAGTTAGCTTTGTGGAGCTAATGGATTCAAAGTAAGCCTTGCTGAAGAGCTACTTCTAAAATTTTGCAGCTTAAAATTTCCCAAATGAGGTCTTACTGGCACAAATGTCTACTGGCCCTTTACCCTTCTTCTATGTAGTAACAGACCAACCAGAATATCTTACCCTGACAGCAAAGATTATCTTACTGGAAAAAAACTAATCTTAGTTACAAGGGATCATGGAGAAATAAACAGTAGTGACTAGAAAGTATTTTATCAAAATATAATTGTTTATTATACCTACCATTTCAAAAGTAGCTAAAGCCAAAAAGGTGAAAAAATTGTTCTTATGCATGATTACCTAATGTCCTGACCTGTCTACCATCCAACCAGGCAGGAACTTACACTACTGAATTTCTATCACCAAATATTTCCATAGCTCCAGGAG
Source organism: Dipodomys spectabilis (assembly GCF_019054845.1). NCBI lineage: Eukaryota > Metazoa > Chordata > Mammalia > Rodentia > Heteromyidae > Dipodomys > Dipodomys spectabilis. The sequence goes on along the minus strand of NW_024871246.1, from coordinate 1,692,091 downwards.
AAGTCCATATTTTTTCCTTGATATTAGGCCTTAAATTGGTAATGTTTTAATCTCAGTGTTTCCTCTTGCCTCTAGGCTGTAAATCTACAAATGGTAAAGCTTTAGTTCTAACTCTACCAAACTCTGAGGTAGAGATAATGGAATAATACTGTAAAACAGAGTTGCCTTTGATACCCTAACCACAACAGAACAATGAAAAACATTCCTTATATTACATATAGTTATATATTTTATATTTATATGTGCTAATTTTATGTTTCACACAATGAAACTTACTAGAATTAATCGATAATTTGACAAATAAATTGATATTTATTACAATAAACAGATTGGAATATAAATAATTAAGTTTAGAATATATATTAGAATATAAGAAGTATCAATGCAATGTCTTCGATATAAACTTGTGATACCTTCTAAGTGTTCTTAGACTCCTGAATTCACATGGCAAAAAAAAATGTTGTTTTCCTTTAATATGTAAGGGATTTTACTCTGCTGCTCTGTATATTGTTTTAACTCGCTGGACCCATAATGGTTTTCTACATATTTCTGATCATACCTAAATTTTGCTGATATGATGTCCAAAAGGTATTATTCTTCTACAAGACCCACGCGTCCTAGGATCACAGGTCCCAGTTATCTGCATCATCAGATAACAAGGGCAAGTCCTCATACCTAGGCCCATGCCACATGCCAACAGAAAGTAATTGAAGACTCATCTCAACTTCTCATTTCCTATAATAATGCAGGGCCCCAATTACATAGGATTTAGCAGTAAGCAATTGTGAAATGAAAGGCAACTTAAAATGAAAGATGAGATCACAAAATCTGAGAGAAACTACTGTAATTCACACTTTCAATTTACAGATGACCAGCCCATATTAGTGAACAAGATCACAAATGTCACAAGAATATTTTTAATACCCCTCTCCTAATGATTAATGAAAGATTTCAGTCCAGTATAAGTAGGCCAAAAAATAGTTCCTCGAAGGATAGATCCATAATTTTTCTACCAAGGCTAGGAAAACTTGACTTAGAAGTCAAATATAATTCAGAAAAACATTAATTGAGAAGATCCTTAGTGCTTCAAAACACTGGTACTTCAGTAAAACTTGGTAATGTAGTATAAAAAGGTTGTCATTCTCAAACCAATGGTAACCTATATTTAATCTCCTGAAAATATATTCCTATTCAAATAATTTTTTAGGGGGTCCGGGCATGGGGCCTGATCTCTGAGCCTGGGCGCTGTCCCTCAGCTCTTCAGCTTAAGACTAGCACTCTACCACTTGAGCCACAGCACACTTCCAGATTTTTTTCTTTTTGGTCATGTGATGCTGGGGAATTGAACACAGGACCTCATGCATGCAAGCAAGTGCTTTACCACAGAGCCACCTTCCCAGCGCCTCAAATAAACTTTTTAAAGGCACATTCGCCAAAATAACATTTGACGATTAGATGATACTTAGTAACATTACAAGTTTTTCAAGTGGAAGGAGCAAGTTAAAATAGAGTTGATTTATTATCCAGCACTAACACCAAACAGGTTCAACTATTCCTTAAATTATAGAAATAGTAGCCCCCACCATTTGTGTTGTTCAGTAGATGCCTTCCAGAAATGTGTTATATAGATCAGCCTTCCATATTTCAAGCCTAAACTTTAGCTAATAAAGTAAATTTCATCAAATAATAAGGTACATTTTAAAAGATCACGAATAGTTGCCTTATCAGGTTGTTTGATGTTTTCCTTAAGAAATATGACTTTAAGTCTTGAATATGGGTACTCATCAGAGATGTGACAAACATAAAATCTGTCTTCTATTTCTATCATATTCCTCCACAGTAATAAATTTTAGTTTTCTTCTTTTCCCAAAAGTTATACATAGTAGAGAATATTATCCCATGTAAAATAAAATAATCACAAACCATTGTACAAAGCCATTTATAAAAACTGGTAGTTAGGAAAGCATTCTAAGCCATTTTTAAACTTTCTTGTTGACTAAATATTAATCTTCCCAATGGATGAGAATAAAATCATGTATAGGTGCTTCACGACTTCAGTCTTGCAAATTGTTATTGCAGATGAATTAATTATGGAAATATGAGCTGATATCAGTTCAAGTATGTGCAGGATAGAAATGCCATAGAATGTATATAAACCTGTCAAAGTATGAACAGACAGTTTAACAGAATGACTATCAAAAAGTTGAGACCAGAGAAGAATATTAGTAAAAACATAGAATGAATGAAAAATGAAAAAGTGGCAAGTACAACTAGAATACTCAATGTACACATGTGATAAAGGAAGTGGTAAATCTGAAATAAATCTTGGAGAAGGGATTGGTTGAGAATGATAGAAGGAGTGACTCTGATCCAGGAGCATTGGACAATTACATGGACATATTTAATTGTAACACAATTGCACAACCTTTTGAAATTTAGTTAAAAACACAACAAAAACCAAACACACAAAAATCACAACCAAACAGCAACCTCTAGAGAGTATGAATATGACCTCTCAAAATTTTAAATAGTTAATCAAGGGCAGTATGGGAAAAGCAAACCAACTGTTCAAAGAGGGCAGTTTGGGGTAGGGGAGAATTTTGAACAGATTTAAATAGATTGTCTAAGGTTATAAATCACTTACATCTGCAGCAAATATTTTCTAATGGGAGATCTCTTTGTCTGAACTGGATATTCCAGTCCTGAGATACATTTGATAGCTGGTGCATATAGAATGGAAGAAACAAGATCAAAACTCATTACTCCGTTGGAGAGAAAACAGTACTCTATGTTTTCTCTCTTCTCTCTTTACTACTCTTTTTCATACTTTTCAGTCAAGTGATTTTGAATTATATCTTTCCTTCTTTGTTTTGGCAAAGTAATCGGTCAAAGTAATTCACTAAAGATTATTTGCCATTTTTTCTATTACGCTGTTTACTTGTCCAAGCGAATCCATTAAACTTCCCTCTTGCATTTGGTTGCCACGAAAACCCAACATCTATGATAATGAGGACAAATTCTCATGTAAAACGTTGTCTCCAAAGAACCAGTTGAAGAAGCTGTGATCAGAGTTCCGGGAAGATGGCGGAGGAGAAGCTGGAATCTGAACAAGCTCTCGCATAGAAAGCAATTTTAGAGTTCCAGTTAACATTTCCTAAGCCAGAGAATCACACCAAGTGTGCCATCACAGGACAGAGAGTTAGACAAGAGAGGGGAAGCCAAGACAAGGAGACACATCTGAGCGCCTGCCAGCAGCCACCGCAGCGGCGGCAGGGTCGCAGCAGCGACCGCAGCCGCGGCCATACCTGAGCGCTCACACAGAGAGTCCGGGACTAAGGAGCCAGACGCAGCGGGTGAGAGGATTCTACTCAACACCAGCAAGAACCTACAAGGAGCGGACAATTTCATCCTGCAGTTTGCAGACCAGAGACGACCCAGGATCCAAGACTCGGCGTGAGTAGAAGCCCGACGTCCTCACTCCTTCTCAGGGAGCAGAGGAGGGAAGGCCACCCCGCCCCCCCAGCACTGGTGATCTCCATCTTGGATACCGACAAAGCTCGGAGGAGCTGCTAGCTCCAACTCAGGCCTTGGAATAAAACGAGTCATTTAACAGGTCACAAGAACTTAACGGTGAAGTGACCTGCCAGACTCAGCTCCATCCAGGGAAAAGTCACCCAGCTCAGGCACCAGCCATTGGAGTGGCTTTCCTCACTGCGTAACCAGAGCCAGAGGCTGCCCCTCCCTCTAGCAGCCTCCACAATCAATTGAAAAACAGCAACCCTGAGAATGGCTCCAGGGTGGGCTCTGAATTTTTCACAAAATAGCCCCAGGGAAAAGCTACTGTTTGTTGAAAGGCCTCAACTCTACCAGAACCTAGCCTCATCACCCCTCTTTTGTGATTCTCAAAGCAGATCACCCTCCCATTAAACTAACCTGGGAGGGGGATCTCAAAATCTTGGGTAAAGCAGAGCATTTTTCTGCCTGTTCGAACAAACTGACTTAAGAAACCAATCAAGCCACAGGACCTCAAGCTGACCAGAGACTCCAACAAGAGGCTGGTTACAGACAAAAGGGAGATACAGGATTCTTCCTACCCCTCCCAAAAAAATAAAAAAAAAAAATCAAAGAACTTTTTTTTCTTCTTTTCTTTTTTTTTTTTTTTTTTGGTACCTTATATATATAAAATTTTTTTTTTCCTTTTCTAAAACTTTTATTAATCTTTAATTTTTGCCTTTTTTGAAAAAATAATTGTTTTCCAGTAACTTTTTTTTCCCTCTTATAATTTTTATTTTAGGAATACGTGAATGTACGTTTTCCTTTTTCTTGTCTTCTCTCTCTTTTTGTTTCTTTCTTAATTATCTTTTTGTTTTTTGTCTAGCTCTACTGAACTTCTGATCTTTTTTTTTCTCCCTTTCTTATCCTTTTCACCTTTTCCTTTCTTTTGTTCTTCTGTATGTGACTTAACTCTTGTCCTGCACATCCTCAGATAAACCCATAGTTAACTAGTAGACCCTATCCCCCATTGTGTACACACTTAATCCACAAATTTATTACTCAATCCAAAACCTCTGAGACTTAAATTCCTTAATAGCAGTACTACCTCTTTATACCTATATAATATTTTAAGCATTTTTTAAGTTTTTCACATCTCCTCTATCTCCCTCCTGTTTTCTCATTATATTCAAATTCCTCTCTAAATAGATGGTCTTTCAATCTCCATAACTATATTAATTTTTACGTTTCTAATTTTTTTTTCTGGTCTCTTTTCATTTCTCTTTCCCTTTCTTCTTTTTTCTCTCCCTCTCTACTTGCATCCTACCCAACCTATTTCCTGCATTGAGATGAGGACATAGTTAACTCTCCCTGTGCCTCCCCACACTAATCTATTCCTAATTTTTACCCACATCTCTCCCTAACCCTAAAAATTTCTGGTTTTCCAAATTCTTCTCTGCGGTTCGAAGCCCATTAACATTTAGTTGTTTGATGTTGAATAGATGTATCTTTTGAACTAGATTGTATCTGTAGACTATTGACTATAAATGCAAACGTTGGTTGATGGTTGCCTTAAGATAGTGTTCTAGCACAAAACTGGCCCTATTTTCATCTCAAATGGGCAGAGTAAGGCGGAAAAACACAAGAAAAATGGCAAATTCGGGTATCTCAATTCCCAATCTTGACAATCAGGGGTCAGATCAGATAATGAACAATCCAGAGGAGAGTTCCCAAATAGCTCTACAAACACTGCTGGCAAACAAGATAAATGAGAAGTTTGACAACTTACAAAGGACTCTCTATGAGCGTGATAGGGAGAGAGAGGAGGCATCCCAAAAGTTTATACAGGACTATCATAAGCGTGAGGAAGCTACTCAAAAACTGATACAGGATTTGCGTGAACAACTTGAGAACACTCAAAGAGAAAGGGAAGAATGGCGTGAGCAGGCTGAGAACACTCAAAGAGAACTGCAGGAATCCCACGAACGGGAGGAAAGAGAACTGCAGGAATCCCACAAACGGGAGGAAGCTAATCAAAGAGTAATTCAGGAATTGAGAGACCAGGTAGAGAACACACAAAGATCACTAAAGGCATTCATGGAATCCATTAACAAAGAGCTGAAGGAAGTCAGGGAGACCACAAAGGGAATGCTGAATGGAACCCAACAGAAGGAATGGGAGTCCAAAGAAACCATAACCAATCAACTAAGTGATTTGAGAACAAACACTGAACACCAAATTAAGGAAGTAAAGAAATTCATACAAGACCTAAAAGAGAGCTTCAACAAAGAACTTGAAGCCATCAAAGCTGACCAACTAGAAGGAAAAGAGATAAAAAACAAAGTAGAGAGTCTTGACAGCAGGTTAGACCATGCAGAAGATCGAATCTCAGGGATTGAAGACAGCCTAGATATTATAGAGAAAGAACATACAACCATCCAAGACAAGTCCAAGAAGTATGATAGATCTATCCAACACCTGGAAGACACCATCAGAAGGCCTAATCTAAGGATAATGGGTGTAGAGGAGCACATAGAAACAGAAGTTAATGGTCTAGGAAATTTGTTTAACAGGATCCTATCAGAGAACTTCCCAAACACGCAAAAAGATAGGCCTATTCAGATACAAGAAGCTTTTAGAACCCCAAATAGACCAGACCAGAATAGGACATCCCACCGTCACATTATAATCCACACAGGATCAACTCAGACCAAGGAAAAAATCCTTAAAGCTGTCAAGGAGAAAAGGGTAATCACCTATAAAGGGAAACCAATTAGAATCACCTCAGATTTCTCAGCAGAGACAATCAAAGCAAGAAGAGCCTGGAATGATGTATGCCACGCCCTAAAAACAAACAACTATCAACCAAGAATACTGTACCCAGCTAAACTCTCCTTCATAACTAAAGGCCAAATAAAAACCTTCCATAGCAAAGAAAAATTGAAACAATACATCTCCACCAAACCTGCCCTACAAAAGATTCTTAAAGATGTCCTACACATAGAAAACCAACAAGACTGCAACAAAGGCCAAGAAACTGCACCCAAACTGAGAATCCAAGAACAATAGGAAGAACCCAGTTTTCGCAGCCCCCAAGAAGGAGGATAACATGGCAGGAACTCTCAAATACCTCTCAGTCCTATCTCTTAATGTTAACGGACTGAACTCACCAATTAAGCGACATAGACTGTCTAGTTGGATTAAAAAACAAGACCCTTCTATCTGCTGCCTGCAGGAGTCACATCTTGCCCGTAAAAACAAACACATTTTCAATGTTAAAGGCTGGAACAAAATCTACCAAGCAAACGGCCCCCATAAAAAGGCGGGAGTTGCAATCCTAATATCCGATAAAATAGACTTCAAATTAAAATTCGTGAGAAGAGATAAAGAAGGTCGCTACATGCTAATTAAAGGATCTCTCCTTCAGGAGGATATTACAATTCTAAATATCTATTCGCCAAACAATGGAGCACCCAAATTTATCAAAGAAACACTACTTTCCCTCAAATCCCATATAGATCCAAAGACATTAATTGTTGGGGATTTTAACACACCACTCACCCCACTAGATAGATCAACTGGGCAGAAACTCAACAGAGAAACCACAGATCTAAACAGCTGCATAGATCAACTAGACTTAACAGACATCTACCGAACATTTCACCCAGCAGCATCAGAATACACGTTTTTCTCAGCAGCACATGGAACGTTTTCTAAAATAGACCACATTTTAGGCCACAAAGCAAACTTGTCTAAATTCAGAAACATTGAAGTTATACCTTGCATTCTCTCTGACCACAAGGGAATAAAATTAGAACTCAACACAAAAAGCCACCAAAGAAAGTCCGGTATCACATGGAGGCTGAACAACACACTGCTGAATCAAGAGTGGGTCATGGAAGAGATTAGAAAGGAAATTCAAACGTTCATGCTATTCAACAAAATTGAACACACAAATTTCCAGCTCCTCTGGGACACAGCAAAGGCAGTACTCAGAGGCAAGTTTATAGCTCTGAGCTCCTACATCAACAAATTGGAGAGATCTGAAACTAGCAATTTAATGACACATCTAAACCTCCTTGAAAAAGAGCAGCAAGATAAACCCCAATCCAGTAGACGGAAAGAAATAATCAAAATTAAATCAGAATTAAATGAATTAGAATCCAAAAAAACTATAGAAAGAATCAACAAAACAAAGAGTTGGTTCTTCGAAAAACTTAACAAAATTGACAGACCCTTAGCAAATCTTACCAGAAAAAGAAGAGAACACACCCAAATTAATAAACTCAGAGATGAGAATGGAAACATCACCACGGAAACAACCAAGATTCAGAACATTATAAGGGAATACTTCTCAAAACTTTATGCGAATAAGTTTGAGAACTTGACAGAAATGGACCTTTTCCTAGCAAATATTGACATGTCAAAACTAAACCAAGATGAGTTAAACCAGCTTAACAGGCCCATATCAAGCATTGAAATAGAAACAGCAATAAGAGACCTCCCAGCTAAGAAAAGTCCAGGACCAGATGGTTTTACAGCGGAATTTTACAATTCCGTCAAAGCAGAGCTCACACCAATACTCCTCCAACTCTTCAATGAAATTGAAAGAGAAAGCTCACTACCGAACACATTCTATGAAGCCATCATAACCCTCATCCCAAAACCAGGCAGGGACTCATCAAAGAAAGAGAAGTATAGACCCATTTCTTTGATGAACATTGATGCAAAACTTCTCAACAAAATTTTGGCCAATCGACTTCAACAATTCATCCAAAAAATCATACACCACGATTAAACAGGATTCATTTCAGGGATGCAAAGCTGGTTCAATATACGCAAATCAATTAATATTATTCATCACATCAACAGGAGCAAGAATAAGAACCACATGGTTATCTCAATAGATGCAGGGAAAGCATTCGACAAGATCCAACACCCCTTTATGATGAAGGTTTTGGAAAAATTAGGAATCCATGGAACATTCCTCAATACAATATAGGCTGTATATGACAAACCTACAGCCAGCATTATACTCAATGGTGAAAAACTAAAGCCATTTCCTCTTAACTCAGGAAAAAGACAAGGATGCCCACTCTCTCCACTTCTCTTCAATCTAGTATTAGAATGCCTAGCTACAGCAATAAGACAAGATGCAGACATAAAGGTGATCCAAATAGGGAAAGAAGAAATAAAACTCTCCCTCTTTGCAGATGACATGATCTTGTATTTAAAGAATCCCATAGACACCACTCCCAAATTAGTCAAGCTGATTCAAAACTTTGGCAAAGTAGCAGGTTATAAAATTAACCCCCCAAAATCAATGGCTTTTCTGTATGCCAACAATGAGAAAAGTGTGGCTGAAATTAGGAAAGCAACCCCATTTGTAATAGCCCCACAAAAAATAAAATACCTAGGAATTAACTTAACTAAAGAAGTGAAGGACCTCTATGATGAAAACTTTAAAATCTTGAAAAAGGAAATCAACACAGAACTTAAAAAATGGCAAAACCTCCCATGCTCCTGGATTGGAATGATTAACATCGTGAAAATGGCAATACTTCCCAAGGCTATCTACAAATTCAACGCAATACCTATCAAAATTCCACCCTCATTCTTCAAGGAAATAGAAGAGGCAATCCAAAAATTCATATTGAACAATAAAAGACCCCGAATAGCAAAAACGCTCCTCAATGGAAAGAACACTGCTGGAGGAATATCAATACCAAACTTCAAACTCTACTATAAAGCCATAGTAATCAAAACAGCTTGGTATTGGCATAAGAACAGACCTCAGGACCAATGGAATAGAAAACCCAGAAACGAACCAACAGACCTATAGCCATTCCTAATCTTCAATAAGGGAGCTAAAACAATAGAATGGAAGAAAGACAACCTCTTCAGTAAATGGTGCTGGCAAAATTGGTTAAGTACATGTAGAAAACTTAAGCCAGATCCTTATATATCACCCTGCACCAGAATCAACTCCAAATGGATCAAAGACTTTGAACTCAAAGCAGACACTCTGAAAACTTTACAGGATGGAATAGGAGAAACCCTAGGTCTCCTTGGCTCAGGCCGAAATTTTCTGAATAGAGACCCGGAAACACAACAAATCAAAGAAAGGTTGGACAAATGGGATTGCATAAAGTTGCAGAGGTTCTGCAGGGCAAATGACATAGCTACCAAGATCAATAGAAAGCCCACGGATTGGGAGAAGATCTTTACTAGCCATACAACGGACAAGGGTCTCATATCTAAAATATACTTGGAACTCAAAAAATTAAACCCCCCAACAACAAATCCTCAAAGAAACAACTGCCCAATAAATAAGTGGGCTAAAGACTTAAAGAGAAACTTCTCTGAAGAAGAAAGAAGGATGGCCAATAGACACATGAAGAAATGTTCAACATCCCTAGCCATAAAAGAAATGCAAATCAAAACAACATTGAGATATCACCTCACCCCAGTTAGAATGGCAAAAATCAAGAACTCTAACAACAACAGATGCTGGAGGGATGTGGACAGAAAGGAACCTTACTTCATTGTTGGTGGGAATGTAAACTTGTTCAACCACTTTGGAAAGCAGTATGGAGGTTCCTCAAAAGACTTCACATAGAGCTCCCCTATGACCCAGCAATCCCACTTTTGGGCATTTACCCTAATGTTTACAAACAAGACCACACTAAAGCTACCAGCACAACTATGTTTATTGCAACATTATTTACCATAGCTAAGATATGGAACCAACCTAGAGGCCCCTCAGTAGATGAATGGATCAAGAAAATGTGGTATATATACACAATGGAATTCTATGCCTCCATCAGAAAGAATGACATTGCCCCATTTGTCAGGAAATGGAAAAACTTGGAAAAAATTATATTAAGTGAAGTAAGCCAGGCCCAAAGAAACGTAGGTCCCATGGTTTTCCTTATTTGTAATATCTAGTATATGTATGAGTCAAGCGGGAAAGGTCAGCTAATGTGATGTCAGGAAAATGAACCCTTAGATGTGTATTTTAATGTTTTTTTCTTTCATGCATGTGTTTCTAACACATTTATAAGATTATCTCTTTGTTGCTTTGTATGTCCCTCCCCCACAGTATAACCCCTGCTTTCACTATATTTGATGTCAGTATAACTTGTGGAGGAGATGGGGAAAAACCAGTTGTTTAAGGATACAGGTGGACCTGTTGCAACAATGAGAAGTACAAGTTGTCATGTCCAAAACGAGCTTTACAGCGTTGGTGCGGGGGGGGGGGGGGAGGTAAGGGGGGGTGGGAAGGGGGGAAGGCGGGGAAGGAGAAGGATTGGGATTATGGGGGGAGGGGGGAGGCTGGGAAGGGATGTGAAGGGTAAACAAAGGAGGAGGCTGCAATGCTTGGTAAGAAATGTACGCATTATCCTGCCCATGTAACTGTAACTCCTCTGTACAGTATGTTCACAAATAAAATTAAATTAAATAAAAAAAAAGAAGCTGTGATCACAAATATTTAGCTATACTTTTTTTTCTTTTATCTTGAAAGTCTTCTTATGTCTAAAGTGCCCACAAAAATAAGTACTCTACCACTTTTTGTTTCAATTACTTCTAACCTCAAAGATATAGTTGGCTAACAAGATGCTTAGAGGAAACCGAAGAATACTCCACTTTTATCTTCTCACTTAAGACTCTCGTTAGATACCATATCAGGAACAGTGAAGTTATTCTTTGCAAATTTACTTCAATAGATTATTTTTCTCTTGGTCTTGCATTTGCTTAACAAGATGTATGGAGAAGAATAGAGTTAAATCACCGATACCTTGGATGACAGTGTCTGTTACAAAGGACAAAACTTCTATGTCCTATTTCTATGTCCTCCTCTTAGCTCTTACCTGATTTCCAATTAATCACAGCTTCTTGGGTTAAAGTCTAGTGAAGTGGAAGGACTCTAAGGCCTCCCCCACTGCTACGTCTTCATGGTTTCTCTTTTAAAACTATTTTATTTGGATGTGGAACTTATTTTTATGTCTTCATTCGATCTAGTGTGCATTGAAGTGAGCCACATAGACTCTGTAAAACCACTTCATGTAGCAAAAATATTAGGACAATCTATTTTAAAAAGTTTTGGCCTCCCTCCACTGCTGAAGCTAATATGCTTAGCTAGGGCTTCTAAGAACACTGTTTTCTTACGTTTTCCATTTTCTCTTCTTTTCTGATCCCAAAACTTTTTGGCTTATGTAATAAGAGAAGTCTTCACAGTCTCTTGTTAATAATGATATTATATTTTTGAGCCACTTAGAAATGTGAAATCATTCGTTTGAAGTATCCAATCAGATTTTTTCTGTGTTTCAGTGCTTTACGTGCAAAGACATTGTGGAAAGTATTATAAGCAGAAAAGTGTAAATCCAATATCTTCTTTCATTGTGGAGGGCACTTTCGCCCTAAATAGTTTGACCCCAATTATCTTTTTCAGAGAATTACTGTTTAGTAAGTAAAGGTCAAATCACAATTTTGATATCTTTTTTTTAAAGAACTTTGAATTTAAATTCCACTACAACTTTGTTTCACACAGTAAGAGTATATTTTTTTGGTAAGGACAATTCTCAAGGTAACCTACAGGGTTTATAGCAAGGTTTGTGCGGTTTGTTTTTTTTAGTGTGAAAAAGAGCCATCTTCACCCACATTGCTCCCTCTCAGCTAAGTCTCCATGGATTTCTTTGCATGAAAGCCTATTCTCCCAGGCAATTTAAAAATTTTTTAAATAGGCTAAGTTTTTAAAAAGATTGAACAATTAAAATTTACCTGTCATAACTTTAAAACTCTTTTGAAATTCCTTTAACAGAATCACGAATTCACCAATCCTAATCCCATCTTTTCCATATTAAACAGTTAACATGTTGTTTTCATGATATCGTGTCCATGCAACTATTATTTTCCAGGGCCTTTGTTATGTTATATATATGACCATATATGCTGATGCTAAGCAAAATGAAATCCAAGATATGGAAACAGAGATTTTTATTTGCGGTTGTTGTTTTTAATGTACTATGTGATTTCTATTTTCTTTTGACATTTTTCCCTATGGTTTATTCCCTGCTGTATTTGATTTTGATACCCTGTGTATTGGTATACATTTACCTTAATTAGGGAAGGGAATAGGAAGAACAAAATGGTGAGAAACAGGACAAAGGGCAAACCAATGCAATAGCAATGCTCACAAGACAATATGATGAAAATGTACATTACAACTTGCGAGGGGTATTGTGGTGAAGGAAAACTGTGAGAAAAATAAGAAGGGGATAACAAGTTTGAAACATTATGTATTCACTAACTTACAATTACTGTAACTCCACTGTACATAGCTTTGACAAGAAAATTAAATTAAATAAATAAGCTACATGAAATAAAATTTCACTGTATTGGCATAGTAAATATTATTATTTTTTAGTAACTTTTAAAAATCAATACTATTTGGCATTCAATTTGAATTAATTACCCCTTTTTAATCAGAGGGCCATCAACTTGAATGTTATCCAACTAGACAATATTTTCACAATATACTTGCCAATATTTTGAAAAAAGAATAAATTTAAACTTTCTCATACTAAAACAGTAAACAGTTTCATTCAATGGAAACCCATAACTTTTAAAAATAAATAAGTTGTTAAGAGGACAGAATATATGTGTTCTTCAAAATTCCTATGACTAATAACTACTCATTTTCAAATTCTGAACATTCCTACCTGAGAGCTTCAAAAGAATACCTGTTTGCATATTATGTAATTCTGCAATAGATTCATATTCCAATGGGTTGCTACAGATTGAGAAGTAAACAGAAAAATAGCCACAATCCGGGAAAGCATAAAACTATGAAGCATCTGTAATAATTAATTCTTCAAGAGTAAGCAATTATTTATCAGAGTAAGCTATTATTTCTGTGACCATCAATCCGAAGACTTATGCCATAAAGTCATCCTAGCCCAACAGTTTCCAAGGTGTAGGGTGCACCTCAAAGTTCCCTTAATTAACAACACGAATAGCTTATCTTTATTGTGAAAAAAATACTACACCTCTGCTAATGTGATGCCCTCCATGTTCTGGAAAGAACACCACAATAAACTGGGTTGCATCATTTTCCCCCCCTAGTATTCTTGAGATCAGACCATTTGCAAATATTACTTATATTAATACTTTTTTAACTATCATAGATACTCAGGATGCTAAGAGCGAAATGTTACAGTTCAAAGCCAGCCCAGGCAGGAAGGTTCCTTAGATGCTTATCTCCAATAAACTTCTCAGCAAAAGCCAGACACAAGTGGCACTGAGATTGAAGTGGTAGGGAACAAGCCTTGAGCATAAACAAGCTCAGAGACAGTGTCCAGACACAGAGTTCAAGCACTAGGACAAACCAATAAAACAAAAACAAAAATGAAAACAAACCCCCAACCTAGCATTTTTCTCGTTGTATACAGAGGCACATAATTAAGGGAATTGTTTCCTGTGTTACATAGGTAGAAGAAAGAAGATGTCACACAATTATTCTCCTCATACTATGTTATACCAAAGCCTCAAAAAATTGCTTTTGATAAATTTATAAATTAATATCATGCATTTCTTGGCAATTCTGTCTACATTATTCACATTAACATTTTATACATGAATTGTGGGAATTATCTATTAACTAATTTCTAATTATATCTCTCTTGAAAGAAAATTCTAGGCAAGTAGATTGCAAGAATCATTTGTGAATTTGTCTATTAAACCGTCTACTTAAAAATAATTTTGGGGCTGGGAAGGTGGCTCAGTGGTAGACTGCTTGCCTTACAGGCATGAGGCCCTGGGTTCGATTCCTCCGCACCACATAAGTGTAAAAACCCGGAAGTGGTGCTGTGGCTCAAGTGGTAGAGCACTAGCTTTGAGCTGAAGAGCTGAGGGACAGTGTGCAGCCTCAGAGTTCAGGCCACACGACTGACAAAAAAAGAAAGAATTTTGTAGTATCCAATAGAATATGAAATTACAAACAAAACCAAAATATTTATTTTAAATCTCAATTCTAATTTAGCAAAATTTACAAAGTCCTACATTAGACAAACTTTGCTATTTCTCCAGTCTTAAGCTTTTGTAATCCTTCATCATTTCTTTGGAATCCAACAGAATGATGTTTACTTACTTTCTCAAATTTTGGAAGGTAATCATGAGTCATTTTGCATCTAGGAATGTTCTGTAATGGAGAGAGAATTTAAAACACAAGTGAGGATTATATATGTGTTGCATTTCAATAAGAAACTTGACTTCTCAAAAAATGACAAAATTAGCCCAGCCTTCCAACTGTGTATTCCTTTCTTGTTTGGTTTGTTTTATTAAGACAAAATTATACTACCTGCTCCAGAGAAGGTATCACTATGTAATTACACTCTCTAATCTTCTGTTTTAGTCTGAGTGCTAGAATTCTAGGCTTATATCACATTGCCCTGCCATAGTTTCTTATTTTATTTAATCTAGATACAGATTAGCAATTCTGAATTTCTCCAGTGATATTACCCACTACACTGCTCAAACTGTTCCTGTACTATTTTCAAACATTTTCTAACATTTGACACAGGATATGAACATTTTCAGATGCACCTGCGGGGTCTCTGATTCATTCCTCAATGGATATGATAACTTTAATAATGATTACTTGACTCTCTTACTATCTCTGGTCCCTACCTATGTAATATTCTCAAACACTTTTGAAAAAAGTAACTTTAGGACTTTCTAATATTAAAAATTATCACATGATTCTAGTCTTACTCAGGACATATTTTCTATTGTTTTGTAATTTTTCTACATATTATGAGAGTCGTTTCATTTGTGTATTTGTGTGTGCACATATAAGTGCCTCTGTGTGTATGTGTATGTTTGTATATATGTACGTAAAAGCCTCAAGCTCTTATTCATCAATCTTGCTCATGACTGGTATTCCATCACCTGAGCCATTCTTCCAACCCAGCTTTTGGCTCCTCAATTATAGGTACTGTTGCAAAGACTGTTCTACCCTAGCTGGTTGCAAACTGAACTTCCCAGACTCCTTTACATTCTTAGGTTTTATTTCTCCAGAAGTATCAACTTTTAAGCTATAAACATTTTTGTGAGTGTAAAGTCTATGCTGTAGCCCAGGTTTTTAACTCAAGAATTCAAATAAAGACAGATTAATATACCCATTACATATCCTGAATGTACACTGTTAGAAATGTGATCGTAAGCTGAGTGGTGGTGAGATCTTAGGATTGGGGTTCAAAGCCAGCCAGGGTAAGAAAGTTCCGGAGACACTTTTCTGCAATTAACTACAAGAAAACTGGAAGTGGCACTGTGGATCAAGTGGTAGAGCATTAGCCTTGAGCTGAATAGCAGAGGAACAGTGCCCAGGCCCAGAGTTCAAGTGCCAATACCACCACCAACAACAATAAATATATAAGGAAAGAAAAAGAAATATCATCTTAGCCAGCAGTTCATTGCTAGTATAAGCCCTGTTCTCTCAAGATGGATTTTTTTCCAGTTAAGTCCATGCTCTTATATCTGACGTGCATTGGAACCAGAATTATACTTCCATTCTACTTTCTACAGAGTTGTGTCATTAGCAAGTGTGATTTTAGAAGAGGAGTGGCCTCATACTTCGTGTTCCACCTAGGAGTAATGCTTTCTCTATATCACTCCCATAAATCTACACACTGGACTTGGCTTTATTGTTTCAATGTTGTCTTATTTGTAGAGTCTTCTATAGTGTACTGAACCCATATACTTTAACACAGAACGTCTCTTTCTCCTATTATTGCTATAGTTTCCCTTACTGTTAACTCATATACACTTGGGAAATAATGTGCTGTACATACACTCACAAAAAGAATGATCTGAGAACCTTCTTCCCATTTACAATTCACTTTAATTTACAGAGACCATAAAAAGTTTGAACTCAATATACTCATGGATAATATATTTATAAGCAATATAAATTTCATATTTTCTCTTTACTAAGTTTTTTTCTGAAACACGTGTTACCTCATGTCCAAAGGTGTCCTTGTGTTATTTCAGTGAAGCCAGAAAACATTTATTATACCTCAAACAACACCATCGATTGTTACTGGAAGTAACGGTAACTGGATGTGAAAACTGATCCCAGGAGAGGAATGGAAAATAGAGGAATGACAAAGTTCAAGTTAACTTGTGCTTTCCTTTTTACTGTACAAGAAAAGAATCCCAAGGCTTGAAAAAAACTCTGTCCTGGACTTTTTCGAGTATGTTCTTTACTCATATAAAACTTTTCTGTAAAGTTCTAATTGAGAGTATTACAAAAAGAAATAATGTGCCATTTGAAAGCCATCATAGAACAAAAGGAAATAACGTTGTTTTAAAAGTGTTCTACTGCAAAGAAACAAAGACACGGAGGTTTAAAGTGCCTTATGGATGGTTATTTCACCCCTAGGAGGAATCTCTATTTGCAGGAGTCAGTTATCAATTCCTTTAGTCTGGTCCTGAGTTCTCCAGAGCAATACGGATTCCAAAAAAGCAGGATCCAGTGAGTATGATCACCAAAAGGAACCTCTTGTCAAATGAGTACTCCTTTAAGGAGAGTCCCAAAGAAATATCTGGGTTATTTTGTTTGCTTGTTTGTTTAGTTTGTGCTGGTTCTGGGGCTTGAACCCAGATGCTGGACCCTGTCCCTGAACAATTTTCTTTCCTGCCCACCTGTCCCCAAAGCTAGTACTCAACTGCTTGAGCCAAAACTCTACTTGTGCTTTTTTGGTGTTTAATTAGAAATGAGTTTGACAGACTAACCTGCCTGGGTTAGCTTTGAACTAAGATAGTAAGAAAGCTAAGTGACATCAACTGAATAGACTTCTCTTTTGAAACAACTAATATTTGATGAAATTTTTTGTAAAGGTAATATTTGACTATTTTTAAAAGTAGAGAATATGTCCAGCAAAGAAGCCATAAAGTAAATAATTCAGCAAAAGTAGGTGCACTGAATCATTTTGGAATTTATTTTAATGCTTGGGAAGATTATTAATCTTGTCGTTCCTTTGGGGGAAACAAAGTCATATTTCACTTTATTTGTTTATCATGGGGCTTGAACTCTGATCCTGGGTGCTGTCCCTCAGCTGTTCAGGTCAAGTTGAGTGCTCTACTACTTTTTCTGTAGCACCACTTCCGGGTTTCCTGTGCTTAATTGAAGATAAGGGTCTCATAGGCTTTCCTGACCAGGCTGGCTTTCAACCACAATCCTCTGGTCTCAACATCCTGAGTAGCTAGTATTACAGGCGTGAACCACCAGCACCTGGCTCACATTTGCATTTATGTGCTCTGAATGACACTATGTAGACAAACAATGGAAATTTGAACCAAATGATGCCATTGCAGCTTTTCAGAAAATTTGAGGTAGCAATAATATGTCCTCATAATATGACTCATTAGCTATGGGATCCCTCCATTAGCATCCTTTACCGTCTGTATAGGTGTATTTAGTATCAGGAAATGTTCATAGGAAAATATAGAAAGACAGATTTTTAGAAAGCAAAGGATATCGAGTATGAAAGAACAGCATAGAGAGAGATACATTTATCACACAAAGATTAAGAACTAGCCTAAGAGATTTAGAATGCTAAAGGCAATGAGGAATAAGCCTAGTTGAAAACTAGTTCTTCAATAACCAAAATTGTTTTCTAGAACAATTTCTGGTATACCCTAGTTACTATCATTTATTCCTTCCATCTGGAGTTATTTTTTCTCTTGTGTCACAACTGTTAATTAGCCTCTGCCTTTTTGTTGCAGTCATTGACCATAAAGGTTTCCAAATGTCACTTAGATTACCCTTCTCTTTGTGATTAGCAGTGACCACACAAAATCCTGGAATCTTTGAATTTCCAGAATTAATCTTCACCTGACATCTAAACACATTACTGGCATTAATTGCTGTGACCTAATGACCAAAACTTTTTTTTCAGCACAGTATTATAAGTAAAATACATGAATTAGGGACTATTGTCAGGTTTCAGTTTGGAAGGAGCAATTATATATTCAAAGTAGGGATTCTTTATTTTGCATTTACTAATTTTTTCTTTTTATATTGTGAAAATACTGTACAGAATGGTTACAATTACAGGGGCAAGATGAGTACATTTCTTATCAAGCATTGTATCCTCCTCCTTTTGTTCCCCTTCTGACCCCCTCCCATCCTCCACCTGCCCCCAGACCCAATCCTCCTTCCCAACACCCCACCAAAGTTGTAAAGTTCGTTTTTGACATAACGACTTGCATATCTCATTGATGCAATGGGTCCACCTGTATCCCTATTTAAATGACGTGTTTTTTCCCTTCCCCTCCACAAATTATAACATTATCAATTACAGTTAAAGCAAGGGTTATACTCTGGGTGAGGGGCATACAAAACAACAAAGAAATAATTTTATAAATGTGTTAGAAAAAATCACAGGGAAAAAAAACATTTAAATACATATCTTAGGGTTCATTTCCCTAACAGCAACTTATCTGATCTTTACTGCTTGACTCAGACATACACTACTTATTGCAAATAAGGGAAACCCAGGGCTTTCTTCCTTCCTTCCTTCCTTTCTTTCTTTCTCTCTTTTTCTTTCTTTCTTTCTCCCTTTTTCTTTCTTTCTTTCTTTCTGTCTTTCTTCCTTTCTGTCTTTCTTTCTGTCTTTCTTTCTTTCTTTCTTTCTTTCTTTCTTTCTTTCTTTCTTTCTTTCTTTCTTTCTTTCTTTCTTTCTTTCTTTCTTTCTTTCTTTCTCTCTTTTTCTTTCTTTCTGTCTTTCTTTCTTTCTGTCTTTCTTTTTTTGCTCAAGGCTAGCATTCTACAACTTGAGGCACAGCACCACTTCCAGTGTCTTTTTGTTTATGTGGTAATGGGGAATTGAACCCAGGGTTTCATGCATGCTAGGCAATCACCTAACCATGAAGCCACATTCACAAAGCCCTAAATGACTTTCTTAAGATGGCATTATATTTTCATTCCATAACTATATCATAATTTTGGACAGGTGCTAGAAATGATGTAAAAACAATACAATACAATAAGTTCAGGAAGGTTGGATGGAAAATGAATAACCGTCATGGTCTACCCAGGGCACAGAGGGGCTTACGTCATGGAACTGTTTCAATAGTCTGAGCTAGACATCTCCTGACCACAGCCCACCTCCTGAATAGAAGGCTACCTTGGGTTCCAGGCACATAGGGACACTGGGCCACCTCATCCAGAAAACATTCAACCAGTTACTATGCGAGAGACGAAGAAAGAAAATCAGAATTATGCTTAAGTTGGGTGCCAGTGGCTCAGAACTCTAATTCTAGCTACACAGGAGGCTGAGATATGAGGGTCATGGTTCATAGCCAATCTGGGCAGAAACGTCTGTGAGACTCTTATCTTCAAACAACCACCAGAAAACCGGAAGTGCGCTCAAGTGGTAGAGCACTAGCCTTGAGCTGAAGAGCTCAGGAACGGCGCCCAGGCCTAGAGTTCAAGACCCACAACTGACAAGAAGTGGATTCTCACATGAAGTGGACTGAATAGCACCCATTGTCCCAAGGAGCATGGTAGAGAAGTTAGGCTGAGCTTCCTGTGACCTTGAGGTCATAAGTAGGTCACCCAGCTTCTCCATGCATCTGTTTCTCAGCTGCAAAACTCAACAGAGTGAAGGATCCCCTTCCTCATGGGGATAGGGTAATGATGAGAGCCATGTTTTGTTTCATAATCCCACGCCTGTTGCACAATTAATAACAGACACCACCTAAGCCCTTTCCGGGTATCTTCCTGTCATATGCTCACAGAATTGCCGAGAACCTTATCTGAGGTATGCTCCCTCTCTGCCTAGCCATGCTCCACAGAACCCTCTGTATAAATCCCTTGTTTCCTCACAACTGCCCTCTGAGGAGACTGAGGTCTGATGGTTTCGGCACTATCCAGAACTTCAGCTGTGGTCAAGAATCTGCTGGCATGGACTAAAAGTTTGGGATAATCTATCTAAACCAATAACTGAGCATGGCACTACATGTCTACCATCCCAACTAGAGAGGACCATGCTTGGTGGAGCATACCTGTCCCAGATAGGAGGATCCCGATCCAGCACAGCCTGAGTATTGAGTCTCTTTCTCAGAAATGTCCAAGACAGAAAGGTGGCTCCTCAGAGCCAGGGAGAGGAAACAAGCAGGGGGTCATTGGGACCCCAGCAGAGTGTCTGACCAGCGGCAGGGGTAGTGTTGGGTCAGCCACTCACCTGTGCTGCTCAGAGAAGCTGTTGGCAGCGGTTTCAGGTGGGAAGAGCAGTGATGGAGGTGGCATTGTGGACACATGGGCACAGAGCAGAAGACCAGGGGCAGAGACCTGGTTGGGGCCTTATGACTGCTGGCAGTGCTCCATTGCCTGAGGTTTGAAACCCAGCACCGCAAGAAGCGGGGAGGGAGCTGGGGCACTGGTGGGAGCATCAATTTCCTACTATACTCCAAACTCTCCTAGAGTCTCTTGCTGATCACTCAACCACCTCTACCTTCCTCAACTTCTGGTAGTGTTGTAAACAAACAGAGGGAATCCTGGTGCTCCCCAGCATCATGGAATGTGGGCGTGGTCACCATTCTTGTATCCCATTGGTCAGAAAGTTACATGAAAGAATGGGGGTGTGGCTGGAATCCAGTGATGCAAGCAGTATGGGCAGAGCAAGATGACAGCGGCTCCCCTAGCCTTTTCCCCAGGGAACTCTGTCCAATGCAGTTGGGGACAAAAGGGTAACCTGCTTTAGCTGGATGGCTGCACAGATTGTTGTGTATGCCTGTTTGTTGCCAGTCCTGGACCTTGAACTCAAGATCTGGACACAGTCTGTGAGCTGCTTTTGCTCAAGGCTGGCCCTCCACACTTGATATGTTGGCACTGAAGTTGGAAAGGGGTCTCAAGGACTTTCTTGGCTTGGGTGACTTTGACCATGATCCTCCTTTCACAGTCTTGTAAGTATCAAGGAGGACTGCTGAGAGCCACTGGTGCCTGCCTAATCATTGGTCTTGCTGATGTTCTTGGACAGACTGGTGAGTACCCTATTTTCATGGTGAAGTGGTGGGAGCTGTGGCCCACAGTTTGAATCCTGATCCTGCCACCTCCAAATGGCAGGAGATCCTAAGAAACTTGTTCTTATCTATATGATACCCAATGGAATATTATGTATGTCATGATTGAATGGGCAGTTCTTGAATGTTTCTATGATAAAATTATACACAATTATATTATAGGACACTAATCAATTTTAGTTAATACTTTATTAAGCATTTAAACAATCAAATTCATAAAATGGTGACATAATGAAATACCTAAGAATTGGGCCACACATACTATAAAGGTTCCATTATTTTTCTGCCAGGACTGGGATTTGAACTCATGGTCTGGTAACTATGCTGCACTGTGTGGGAAGTGGAAGCTTGCCTCCTTGATGTCAAGAAATTCAAGTCTGTTCCTTAGGCCTGATGTCGATCCTGAGCACTAGAAAACATCCTATTCATGTACAATTTACATATTTGATTTATATTTACATACATATGTTGACTATATTGCACTCAGTGTAGTTATTTTATTTTTTGTTTTGTTCATGTATTGACCATTTATTTTATTGACTATTATGGCACATAGAACATTGATTACATAAGGATATAGGTCTGCATATATATTCCACTTCATACCTGACACCCAGGACATTCACAGAAAAGGAAAACATGTGTTACCATCAGCTTCTTACTGGCATCTGAACTCATGGCCTACAAGGCCAAATTCATGAATGGGTGAGTGTCAGCATGCCCTCCTGGGGCAAATTGAGCTGACAGACTGTTCACAGGACTTGAGATTGAGCCCAGGAGTTAACAAAATAGGAACAGATTGACATGCAGATGGCAGTAAGCTAATAAATATATATCTTTATAGAGTGCCAGAGATGTCTATACATTATTTAGTTATATAGACTACATTCCTACCAATTCTTGGGTATTTATTATGTGTCCATGTAAGTAATGTAATTGTTTTCTTTCTTTAAAGAAATCAGTGTCCTGAAATTATTGTGTTCCTGTAAGTAATAATAATCTTTTAATGCTTCATATATATTAAATAAAATCAATCAGCCTTCTGAAATCATGCTGTCTAATTTTATAGGAGCACTATTCACGAACAACTCATTCTGTGACACTGACAACATTCCATTGTTATTCCTATGGTTGGAAACCTGTTCCTTAGTATCTCCTGTCATTGGATGGTCAGGGCCTATATTGCCACGTGGGCCTAAAGCTTCCCCAATAGTCTGCCAGCCTTCAGCAATGCAAGGTGAAGTACTCTTTGCAACAGTGTAATTCAGACTCAGGAGGGTCACGTGCAAAGGAAGAAAACCTAAAAAGGCCACAGTTTTTCTGTACATTGTTTTCCCTGCAAGGCCTGGGGGTCGAGGATCCCAACAACAACTGTGAGTCCAGTGGCTGCACCCCAGCCTAGGGTGATCGAAGCTGAGGCAGAGTTACCACGACCTGAGTTCAAACCCCGTGCTGAGAAAAAGTTTTAAAAAAATTAGCTCCCTGGCTTGCAATTCCAGCTATTTATTCTGCCAGGTGTTGGATTTGAACTAAGGATCAGGGTAAATCTGCAGCAATGTGGATGAAGGGGAAGATCACCGTACTTGAAGAAGAGAAAGTCAAGCCTGTTCACTATTCCTGAATTCAAGCCCCATCCCTGGAAAACATACTATTTATATACATTGTAAAGATAGGATTTATACTTACCTATAGATGTTCAGTCCATACATGTTTGGTGTGGTTGTTCCTTGTATTTTTTGTTTTATTCATTTATTTACCATTGATTTTACTATATGAAACCCATTTTGTTTATTACATTGATGACATCCTATCACAGAGCACTAGGTTTGTAGAAATGTACTCCATCATGCTTGACACCTAGAATTCTCAGAGAAAAGGAAAACAAGTTTCACACTCAGCTTCTTACTCGACGATCCACTTGTTAATATTGCTGGGATCTGCACTCAGGTCCTAGAAGGAACAATTGGCCAATAAATCAAGGTGAACACACCAACCTGTGAGCAACCAAGGAGCTAGGTCATTCCCAGGATCTGACATTGATCCCCAGGGTGGTCCAGTATAAGTTCATAATTTCATAAGTTCATAATTTAAGCATAGGATCAACATTGACATACATGTGTGGACAGCACCTTGTGTTTGGTCCACTTCTCCTTATTTTGTCTCTAATTCATGGAGGTATTGTTTATTTTACTAAGAATGGTGACAGGTATAACTGTGCTGACATGGACGACAACCTGTTCCCATGGTTATAGGGTTGCCTATGCATTCTCCATCCTCTTCTTTCACAGGAGAGGAAAACGTGTGCAACAACTGGCTTCTGACATCAGAATGAATCTTTTGTCAGTGCTGGGTTTTGAACTCAGGTCTGGGTAGCTCTTTTGCACTGTGGGAGAATTGAAGCTCGCCATCCTTGAAGACTAGAATGTCAGGCATGGTCCGGGGCCTGATTTGAAGGCTCAGCACTGGACAAAATAATAAGCCCACCTTTTTTAAACATAAGATCTCTCTTTACCTACAGGAGAGGTATGCATCTTGAGTTCATTGTAGTTATTCTTTTTAATTTGTGTCTTATTCATGGATGTATTGTGTATTTTATTGAGTATGGTGACAGATATAACTGTGCTGACATGGATGACAACCTATTTCCATGGCTATAGAGTTGCCTCTATAGCATTTTCCATATGTGCTGAAACCCAGGACTTTCGCAGGACAGGAAAAAAGGTGGATCAATTGGATTCTCACATCAGGTTGAATATTTTGTCAGTGCTGGGATTTGAACTCAAGGGCCAGCAGGCCCAATCAGTGAAAGGGACATGTTGAAAACACCAGCCTGTGAGCCACTAAGGAGCTAGGCCATTCCAAGGATCTGAGATCCAGCTCTGGTGGTGGCCAATATAGCCATAAATTCATAATTAAACAGAGGATCTATATTTCTAAACATTGGTGGGCGGCATCTTGTGTTCGGTGTAGTCATTCTCTTTATTTTGTGTCTTATTCATTGATGTATTGTGTATTTTCTTGAGTATAGGATGACAGATATAACTTTGGTGAACTGGATGACAACCTATCCCCATGAGTATTGACTTGCCTATACATTCTCCATCCTAGCTGAGACACAGAACTTGCACAGCCTAGGAAAACAGATACAACAACTGGCCTCTCACATCAGGGTGAACTTTTGGCAGTGCTGGGATTCGAACTCAGAGCCTACGAGGCCCAACTTCCCAATGGGTTCACATGATCACACCAGACTGTGAGCCACTAAGGAGCTGTGTCATTCCCTGGAACTGAGTTCGAGCCCCAGGGAGGCCTCAATAGTCCTCAATGCATCATTGAAACAAGGGATGTATATTCACATCTGTGTGTGGACTTCATCGTGCACTGAGTGTAGTTATTCCCTTTATTTTGTATGCTATTAGTGGATATATTGTGTATTTTCTTGAGTATATAATGACAAGTATGCCTTCACTGACATGGATAACAACTTATTCCCATAGCCACAAGGTGGCCCATTTATTCTCCATCCTAGCTGAGACCCATGACTTGCACAGGAAAGAAAAACAGGTGCAACGATTGGCTTTTGACATCAACATGAATCTTTCGGCAGGCCTGGGATCTGAACTCGGGACCTAGCAGGCCCAATTGGTGAATGGGTCCACATGAGCACACCAGCCTGTGAGCCACGAAGGACCTAGGCCATTCCCAGGACCTGAGATTGAGGCCCCCGGCAGGGGGAAACTGGGGAGGATAATAGTCACCCACTCATAAGCTGAAGGTAGTATGCAAATAAGTACATATTTGTGTAGAGTAGGAGAGATGGTGACTTGTAATGGAATCACTGTGTCACTACCGTTTCTTGGATCTTTCTGGATGCCTCCATTTCATGACTGTGATGATAATTATCATGCTTCATCAGCTCTTCTCTACAAATAATCAATACTCCATGAGTCTTGCCTATCATTTCCTACTCGCATCATGCAGGAACTACTCATTCAGGGATGAGATAGATTGCTTTCCATGACTCCTCATAGGTTCACAAAATAGTATCTCAGGGTCTCCCACAAATCCCTCCTTGTAGGGGGGGGCTGACTTCAAGCCTCAGACCTGGAAAAGTTCATCTTACATACATTTTAATGTTAGGATTTGTAATTCCGTACAGATATTCAGTCCATATTGTGTTTGCTGTGGTTATTCATTTTATCTCTTGTTTTACTCATTTATTTACCATTTATTTTATTGACTCTGATGATACATGTACCATTTATTACATTGTTTACATCCCATCACAAAGCATCTAGATTTTAGATGTGTTCTCCATCAAGCCTGGCAGTGCTAGGATCTGAACTCAGTGCCTAGCAGGCTCAATTCAAGAATGAGTGAGTTTGAGCATGGCAGCCTCTAGCCAATAATGCTGTCAGGTGGTTCCCAGATCAACCCCCAGGTTTGGCCAAAACAGTGATACATGGATAGGCAGATGGTGGTATACAAATAATTATATATTGGTAAAGAGTGTCAGGGCTGTCTATCTATGATTAAATGGCACCTACAACTTTCCTACCAAATCTTAGATATTTATTATACCGCCATTGAAGGAATATTATTCTTTTCATGCTTAATAAACTATTAATTAAGATCAATCAGCATTCTACGATTATTGCATCCAATTTTAGACTAGACCGGTGCATGAACTACACTTTCAGTCAGTATTCCTATGAATAGGAATGAGTCTCTTGTAATCTCCTGCCATTGGTGTCAGGACTGGGATTTGAATCCAGGGCCATGTTGACAGGTTGGCCTATGGCTTCCTTGATATCCCACCAGCCATCAGCAATGACAGGTCAAGTATACTTTGCAGCCATATCATTCAGACCTAGGATGGTCAACATGCAAAGAAAAAAACAAGCAAAACGCCAGCACTCTGCACCTCGCCACTTTTTGTGCTTTCCAGCTTTTTTTTCTTCCTAAAATCTCTCTGGGCCTAGGATCTCAGGATCGGCTATGGGTCTGGAGACTGCACCCCAGCCTAGGGAGATCCAAGCTGAGGCAGAGTTTCCACGACCTGACTTCAAGCCCCATGTTTGGCCAAAAATTAATTAATTAATTAATCATTTAACTAAATTTTAAAAAATAAAGCTCCCTGGTTTGTAATTTCTGCCAGTTTTCTTTCCTAGCCTGGGATTTAGAATCAGGGTCTTGGTAAATCTTTAGCAATGTGAGGGAAGAGTTGCCACTACATGAGTTCAAAGCCTGTGCCAACCAAAAATGGAAAACTAAGTCACTGACCTTGGCAGGGGGAGGTAGTTATGGAGATGGGAAAGAAAGGATAGTATGGGGAAAACAAAGCAGGAGTCAACAATGCTCAATAGAAAATGTACTCATTACCTTGCTCCTGTAACTGTAACCTATCTGTACAACATTTTTACAATAAAAAACGTATTTAAAAAAGGGAAACAATGTAATTCTCAGAGAAGCACTCAGGGAAGGCTGTCTGAATAGCTGTACAAAATTCTACACTGCTTTTTTTTTAAATGTTCAGTATGGAACTGAAAAAACATAACTGCTTCCATTAATAAAAATTAAGTCACTATCTTGGAACTGGGGCCAGTATTTCTGCCATTGCTAGGATTTGAGCTCACCATCTAGGTAACTCTTTTGAAGCATGGGTGAAGGCAGAGCTCACTGTCCTTGAGGAAAAGAAATTCAGGCTAGAATTGCCATGTCCTGAATGAAGGTCCTGCAAGAGAAAAAATATTTCTATACATATGTAATATATGATATATATTTACATATGTATGTTAATTTCATATTATGATTTTTATTATTGATTTTGTATTTTATTTTTCTTTGATTCATTTATTGATTATTGTATCTAGTATTATTATATACATATTGTTTTTTACATTTTGCACATATATTATAATATTAAACAATAATTTAGGATATTGACTCATTTTTCATTAATATTTTATTAAGTGTTGAAACACAGTACATAATTAAATGGAAGCATTTGTCACAGTCTTCACATGTTTAGAGTCTGCCCCAAGTATGAGCTTTGTCTTATCTTTGGACATCTTCCCATTGGGATTTCTTTAGAACGTTTATAGTCAGAAACCTTTTCTTGAGGATAGGCAGGTGAGGGATAAAATTGGAAGGGTGGCTTAGAAATGTGGCTTAGTGATAAAGAGCTTGCTCAACATGTATGAATGACTGGGTTTGAATCCTCAGTGCCACATACTCAGAAAAAACCAGAAGCTGTGGAGTGGCTCAAATGGCTAGACTTGAGAAAAAGAAGCTCAGGGACAGTACCCAGGCCCTAAGATAAAGCCCCAGAAGTGTCTAAAACAATAGGCCAGATGTCAGTAGCTCACACCTGGAACCCTAGTTTCTCAGTAGACTGAGAGCTGAAGACCAAAGTTCAAAGACAACCTAGGCAAGGAAACGCCTGTTAGACTCTTATCTCCAGTGAACCACCAAAAGACCCTATGTGGTGCTGTGGCTAAAGTGGTAGAGTGTTAGCCTTGAGCTGAAGGGATCAGGGATAGTGCCCAGGCTTGAGTTCGAGAAATACACCTGGAAAAAAAAATGAGGGTTTATCAAAGTACTTTTCCTAATTACTAATTAGGAGAACATTCTCTGGAAAATGAACACTGATGTACACCAGAATTGGAGTTAGAGCTCCAGGTTCAAGTGTAGCAGATCCATAAACCCAGCCTCTCAGACTCCAGCATTGTAACCTTGTGTCCTACAGGATTCTGAACGGTCCATTGTTGAAAGGCATAATATGCTCTCCAAATACTTTGCGATAAGCATTTGACTTCCATTGTCAATGTCATTACAGTTCTGAACCTACCAGAGCACCAGTAGCTCATGCCCATCACCCTAGCTCCAGAGGCTGAGGTCTCAGGAACACAGGGTGAAGCCAATCAGGGCAAGGAAGTCTATGACACTCTGACTTCCACTTCTGAAAGGTCAGATGTTCAAGAGCTTCCTGTGTTTCCCTTGGTGATGAGAATTTACTTGCACTCTAAATGTTCTTAGAGTTCCTGAGCTTTAGAAGAAGGAAAGAAACATCAATGACCCATCTGGGGTTCAAATGAAGTTCTCAGGATCCAAGCTCTAGCCCTGTTAGCAGGATGAACTCCAGTGTAACACTGTATCTGAAGGACAGAAAACAGTTGCAAAAGCCAGGCTAGGTGCAGAGACCTAGGCCTGCAGGATTAGGAGGCAGAATGTACACACTAAACAGGGAAGTGAGCTGCAAAACCACTTCATTCATTCCAGGAACAACCAGCAATGAAGGGAAACTTGAAATATTTGTTAGAGTTACACCAGGGTCAGGCTTTTCTCAGCCTCTTCAAACAATGACTAATTAACCTTCCTTCCTCAGATGAAGGGAGCCTCAGGCTATCTTTAGGTTACCAATAGAGAGCCAGTTTAGTGGGAGAGAGGGGAGGAACAAAGTAGAAAAACCCTGCTCTCTCGTCTAAGGGAGTTGGTTTTTGACTCTCCATCTGTCAGATTTGAAGCCCTTCTTCTACCTCTGCCAGTCTATTCTGCTTACTTCATTCTCCACTTAATGCAAATCCCCAGACCAACTAGAGGCAGGGCTGTTTCTCTTCTGTCTCCAAGCCCCTGAATTAGAACCTAGCTCTGCCCTCGTGGCTCTGGGACCTTTGGCTACCTTAGAAGTGGGAAAGAGACAGTGTTCCTGCTCTGTAATTGTGTGAAGGTGATGCTGGTGGCCTAGTACACTGCAGAAGGCCTCATGAATGGGAAGTGTTCCCTTCTTTCCTCCAGATATCCAAGACCAGATTTATCTATCAACTTTCTATCTATCTATCTATCTATCTATCTATCTATCTATCTATCTATCTATCTATCTATCTATCTATCTATCTAATCTATCTGATCTACCTACCTACCTACTTAGGTATCTGTTTGCCAGTTTTTGGGTTGAACTCCAGGTCTGGGCACTGTCTGTAGCACTCTACTGCTTAAGCCACAGCACTAATTCTGGCTTTTTCTCTGTATGTGATACCGAGGAATCGTACCCAGGACTTCTTGCATGCTAGGCAAGCACTCTCTCACTAATCCACATTCCCAGCCCCTTCATATTTTCCTTAATGGTAGTTTTTAAACATAAGTATGCTACCATTTTAAGTCCCCTAGGTTAATTTTCTGAATACTGGTTACTTCTACAAAACCTGATATTCTTTTCCCCTGCCTGATTTGTGACTGGTCCTGCATTGGCCTCATAATTAATGTAAATAAAGGCTGCTAAGAGCTGCTGTGTGCATCATATAATGACACAGGACTGGAAACCTGGAAGAGAAAAGCCATGGGTCTGAAATGAAGAAAATGGTGCAGTATGCACTAGGAGCATATTTGAAAAAATGAATGAGCAAATAAAAGAAAAAGCATTGCATACAGTCTGCTTGTACTCATGGAGGTAATATACACACATTAGTAGGTAGGGCATTGATAAATAAACTTGGCCTTCTCTTTTTGAAAATTTTTTGTGGTCATCCCAGGGCTGAAACTCAGGGCCCGATGCGTTCCTTGGCAATTTTTCCCAAGGCTGAGGTGTTACCACCACCACAGCTCCACTTCCAGCCATCTGGTCATTAATTGGACATAAGCACCTCCCAGGCTTTCCTGCCAGTTCTAGCCTGTGTTTCCTGCTTGGCTTTCTCTCTCAAAGCTGGAACTCTTCCCTCTGGACCACTGCTCCACTTCTAGTTTTCTGGTGGTTTATTTGAGATAAGAGTCTCACAGACTTCCTGCTCAGGCTGACTTTGAATGGCGATTTCCTGAAGAGGCTTCAAGCAGCTTTTCTCAAGGATACACAGAGGAGCTGCTCCACACAAAACCTTATTGTAAATCTCAAGAGGCACTAGAGGAAAAGAGATACATGAAGATGCTTCTAGGGTGTTCTAGATACTTAAGGTTGGAGACACAAAACACTCATAATTATTAGATCATTTTATTGGCAAAAGGAACAATGCAGACATTATGAGAATCATTGCAGCTTTCAGTCCTCTCACCCTGAGACAGTAAATTCACTGCAACTCAATGCTAAGTGACAGAACTGGCATGTCCTGCGGATATTTTCTCCCAATTCCTGTGACACTCATTTCTCACTTTTGGATTCAAACCTGTGACCAGAGGGGAAGATGAGGCGAGAAAATCCTTCTCAGTGAAAACAGCCATAAAGATCATTGGGTAGTTAACTTATAAATTCAAGACATTGGAATGACCCTGTTAAGAAGTCAGATTATCCAGATTAAAAAATGAAGAAGAAAGAAGGTACCAGTGGCTGCTGACTGTAATCCCAGCTCCTTAGCAGGCTGAGATGTAGAGAATCTTAGTTTGAATCCAGCTAGCATAGGAAAGTCCATGACACTGTTATTTCTAAGAGATCACAGAAAAAACCAAAGTGGGGCTGTGATTCAAGGTTAATGCACTATCCTTGAGCAAAAGGAGCTCAGGGACAATGCCTAGACTCATAGTTCAACTCCAGGAACTGCCCCATCAAGGAGCCTGTACCTGCACATCTTTGTGTATGTATGGACGTATTCCTATAGGTGAAGCTCCAGAGTAGCTATGATGAACGGCACCAAGCTAGGAAATTTGTATTCAATAAAATGATTTCATAACAGAGACTGCTTTCATGACACTGCATGTTCCAGGGCTCCCTTCACTGGTCCCAGTAAACCTGTGGGTTTCTCTGCGTCCCAGGCCTTGTGGACGAAATCTCTCTCATTTCCTGGACAGGCAGAAAAAAGGCCTCATTCCTGTACTGTTGTGTAACAAACAACTGCATCCGGGTCAGATAGTGAGAAGGAGTGCAGGCAGGCTCCGAAGGTCAGGAGAGAAAGGTCACTATGTACTCGCAACTATCTCTCTCCACAGTGCTCTGTTTTGACAGGAAGCTTTCATTTGTGCCACCTCCCATGGCAGGCCAAATACTGTGAACTTATCCTGCCTTTGTGAGACTATATACCAGTGTTCAGATACAGTTCTCAATGTAATTCAAAAGTCCTTCTGGCAGACAACTAGGGCACTGAAGCTCATGAAATGTTTCATTGACGGCAATGTTGGGCCTACGATGCCTTTCCTAGGTTTTTGCAAGCTTGGGAAATCCAAGCACATATCTGATATCACAAAGCTTCCTGTCTTCTAGGGCTGGTGAATCTCATCAGGTTTTGAAACTTTTGACCTCTCCTAGTTGGGCCCTGGGTGGCTAGCTCTTGGGGACACTGGGCTAAGGTGTTGACCATGATCTCAGTGAAGAAGCCTGGTACCTTACCATTTTGTGTAACAGCATCACTCATAATCTCTGTGTGTGTGTGTGTGTGTATGTGTGTGTGTGTGTGTGTGTGTATACACGCGTGTGCATGCATGTGGGCCCATTCACCATTCTTGGAAGTTGAACTCAGGACCTGAGCACTGTACATAGATTCTCTTGTACAAAGATAGTCCTCTCTTACTTGAGCCACAGAACCACTTCAGGTTTTTTTTTTTTTATTGATGTAGTCCTGAGAAATCAAACCCAGAGTTTCATATATGCAAAGCACTCTACCCCTAAGGCACATTCCCAGCCCACTATTTCAGGTTTGTTAGTTTCTTTCTATCATTTTTTTATTGTTGTAGTAGTTGATATCTAGGCATGGGTGCTGTCCTTGAGCTATTCAGCTCAAGTCTTGTGCTCTACTACTTGAGCCAAAGCGCCATTTCAGCTTTTCTGGTGGTCCATTGGAGCAAAGTGTCTCAAGGACTTTCCTGCCCAGGCTAGCTTTGAACCATGAACCTCAGATCTCATCCTCCTGAGTAGCTAGGATGACAAACATGAGCGTCAAGCACTCAGCTTCCACTTCAGGTTTCTTAGTGGCGAATTGGAGATAGTCTCATGATACCTTTTTGCCTGGGATAGTTTGGAACCCAGATCCTCAGATCTCAGCATCCTGAGAAGGAAGGATGACAGACCTCAGCTATAGACCCCTAGGCCATGGCTTCTGGTGCAAGGGGCTCCTTGGCTCCACATGATGGAGTGCTAGCCATGAGCCGAAGAGGTAAGGGTCAGTGCCTAGGCCCCTAGTTCAAGGTTCATGACTGAGAAAATACAAAACAAAACAATTGTCCGCAGGAGACAACTCACTAGTCTTCAGTAATAAATAATTTTGTTCCTGCCATGGGGACCTATCTGAGCCTCAATATTCTTGTCTGCATAATCATCTCAGTTATGGAGCTCTTACAAGGACAAGTTGAAAGAATGTACCCTGTGAAAGACACTGCACATGGCACTCTTTGCATGACTCAGCACACAGCATCCTGTGAGAGTCTCAGCACCCAGCACCCAATGCAGGACTCAGCACACTTTACCTTGTGAAGGACTCAGCATGTAGCACCATGGCATGTGCAGGACTCAGCACAGATCACCCTATGGAGGACTCAGCACAAAGCTCTGTTCCACAAGCTATAATTAGAATTAAGGTGGTTTCACATTCTTCGAGGATCATTTCGTATCTATTGGTTTAGTGGGGTGTTTTTATTTTGGGGGAGGTTAGTTATGGCGCTTGAGCTCAAAACACGGGGATACTATTCTAATAACATTTGCTCAAGGCTAGTGCTCTACCATTTCAAGCCATATTTCAAAGATTCTAGCAGACTTCCTGCCAGGATTTAAAGCCCCCAAGCAGCCAAGATGTCTGGGGTAAGCCAGGGTAAGCCAAAATGATGGGGGTAACCCATGGAGCTGGGTTACAGCAGTTTACATCTGGCTAAGTCAGGTTAGGTGACAGCTGTCAGCACCAGACTCCTAGCTTTCTCTGTGATGAGGTATTTGATGTCCTATCCTTCTATAGTTGCAGTGAGTATATTCTACCTTTTTTTTTTTTTTTTTTGGCAGTCCTAGGACTTGAGTAAGGGCTTTGACACTGTCCCTAAGTGTTTGTGCTCAAGGCTAGCACTCAGTTGATTGAAAGACAGCAGAACTTCTAGATTTACTTTTTATGTGGCACTGAGGGTTCGAACCTAGGGTTTCGTGCTTACTAGTCAAGCACTTAACCAACAAGCCCCAGGAGTGAAAGAGTTATAAATAGATAGAGGTTGCTGTGTATAATTTTCTATACACAAAAGATGTCTGTACATTATTAATTTATAGATAATATTACTACCAATTTTTAGGCATTAAGCTTTGTCTCCATTTAATCATGTGTCTCAGTTAACAATTAATAAAGCATTAATTAAAATTATAAGTACATACATCTGTAAATAAATTACATATTTTATAGAATGCGACAGATGTCTATATAATTAAATTATGCATCATGTGTTACTACCAATTATTAGGTATTTATGTTTCCATGCAATTTTCTTTCTATTAATGCTTAACAAAATATTAAACTTAATCCATGTCCTATAATTAGTGTGTCTAATTTTATCCTAGAATGATTCACTAATAATTCAATCTGTTTTTCATTTATTGTAGTGACAATTCTTCCACCAATGACATTTTTTACATTTATGGCATCCTATTACATAGCATATATATTTGCATCTGAATTATACATCCTGTCACTGAGCACTTTAAAAGAAAAGAAAACATGTGTGACGCTCGGCTTCTTCCTCCTCGATTACATTTTTGGCAGTACTGGGATGTAAATTCAGGGCCTAGAAGGCTCAATTCATGAATGGGTGACTGTCAGCACAGAAGCCTCTAGCCAATTCACCGGCCAGGCAGTTCCCAGGCCCTGAGATCGAGCCCCATATGTTGACCACATATTGCACTTAGTGTAGTTATTCGTTTTATTTTTTATTAATTTATTTACTATTTATTTTATTGACTGTTATTACACATGAAATATTTACTCCATATATTACATAAGATATAGATTTGCCTATGTATGTAACTTCATACCTTACACCCAGGACTTTCAAAGAATCAGAAAACATGTGTCACCATGGGATTCTTACTCCACGATTCAATTTTTGTGAGTGCTGGCATTAGAACTCAAAGCCTATAAGTCCCAATTCATGAATGGGTGAGTGTCAGCACGCCAGCCTGGGGCATATTGAGCTAACAAGCATTTCTAGCACCTGAGATTGAGCCCCAGGGGTTGACAAAATAAGAACAGATTGACATGCAGATGGTAGTACACAAGTAAATATAGATCTTTATAGAGTGCCAGTGATGTCTATACATTATTCCTGTATATAGACTGCATTCCTACCAATTCTTGGGTATTTATTATGCCTCCATGTAATTAGAATTCTTGTTTTCATCCTTAATGAATTATTAATAAAGCAACAACTGTCCCAAAACTATTGCATCCATGTAATTAATACTATTCTTTGAATGTGTCAAAAATATTCATTAAAATCCATTGGTCACCTAAAATCACTCCATCTAATTGTATAGTAGTATTCAGAAACAACTAATTCAACTTTGCCATTCATAATCTTCCATCGGTAATCCTATGAATAGGAACGAGACTCTTAGTATCTCCCTCCATTGGTAGGGGTCAGGACTGTGCTTCAAACACATGGCCTATGTTGCTGTGTTGGCCTAAGGCTCCCCTGGTGGCCCACCAGCTTTCAGCAATGCCAGGTTACCAACATTTTGCAGCCGTGTCATTCAGTCCCAGAACTGTCACTTTGCAAAGAAAACAAATGTAAAACTGGTAAGTTGCCAGTTTTTATTTTTCTGTGTCGCATTATTTCTTATTGTTTTCCTGTCAGCATTTGAGGCCCAGGAACCCAGGTTTGGCTTTGGGTCCAGTGGTTGCACCCCAGCCTAGAGTGATCAATGCTGAGGCAAAATTGCCACTACCTGAGATCAAGCCCTGTGCTTGAGAAAATAAAAATACATGCATACATACATATTTAAAATATTTTAATATTTAAAATATTATGAGGCTCCTTGGCCTGGAATTCAGGCCATTGTTTTTGCCAGGCCTGGGATTTGAACTCAGGATGTGGGTAAATCTGTAGCACTGTGGGGGATGGAAAGATCACCGGGCTGGAAGACAAGAAAGTCAGGCCTGTTCCCAGGGCCTGAATTCAAATCCTAGCACTTGAAAAAATAATATTCGTATATATTTGAAATACATGATTCATATTTACATACACATGTTTATTGCATATTGCAGTTAGTGTATTCATTTTATTTTGTGTTTTATTTCTTATGTATTTGAGAGTGAGCATGATTACACATATAACATTTTGCATCCTATTACATAAGACAAAGCTTTGCCTATGTATTCTACATCATTCCTGAGACCCAGGACTTTCATCGATACAGAAAACAAGTGGAACAATTGGCTTTTCGAACAGGATTAAGTTTTTGGCAATTCTCTGACTTGAACTCAGGGCCTAGCAGGCCCACTTCATGAATGGTTAAATGTTAGCAAACCAGTCTGATGCAAGTGAAGTTGGCAGGCCAATTTGAGGACCTGAGATCAAGCCCTAGGAATGGCCAATATATAAACAGGTAGATATTTAGATTGCAGTGTGTGTGTGTGTTTGTTTGTGTGTGTGCGTGCATGTGTGTGTGTATTTACATATGTATATGCATCTATAAATATATACAGAGAGAGACAGATAGACATTTATGTAGAATCTAGTGTATAACCCAATATAAAGAGTGTTGTCTGTACCTTATTTTTATATATTCTATTACTACCAATTATTTGGTATAAAATTATGCTTCCAATTATCATGGTAGAAGAATTAACAAAGTATTGATTAATCAATGACCTATATTTATTGCATACAATCTTATACTGGAATGACTAGCTAGTTAGTAATTCAATTAATAAATTTCAAATATTCTATTAATGTTCCTATAGATAGGAATGAGTTTCCTAGGATCTTCAGCTGTGTGTAGGTGGCAGTCCTAGGATCAATCTCAGGGCCTAGGTGTCTGGTTTGGCTCAGGCTTCACTGACAGCCCCTCAGCCATCATCCATGCAAGGTCACATACAATTTTCAAGCCAAGTCATTGAGACTCAGGAGGGTCACAGTGCTAAGGAAACAAAAGTAAAAACTGTTGTGTAACATTTCCTGTAACATTTCCTCCTCCATTTTTGTTGGTTTAATGTATTTTTGCCAGTGCTGGGAGTTGAACTCTGGTCCTAGGATCCCTGGATCATCTGTGGGTGTAATAGTTGCACCACAGCCTAGGGTAATCATGGTTTAAGATACAATAAAATGTTTCCTTGAGCAAAAGGAGCTCAGGGAAAATGTCTAGGCTCACAGTTCAAGCCCAGGACCTGCCACAAAAAAAAGAGCCAGTAACTCCATGTGTCTGTGTATGTATGCATGCATTTGTGTCAGTGAAGATCCAGAGTTGCTATGAAGAACGGCACCCAGCTAGGAAATTTGCTTTGAATAGAATGATTTCATAGCACAGAGTGCTTTCAAGACAATCCATGTTTCGGGGCTCCCTCAGTGTTCCCAGTGTAGCCTAAGGGGTCTCCATACCCCAGGCTGCCGGAGGAAGTCGGCTTCATTGTTGGAACAGGCAGACAAAAAGTTTCACTTCTGTAAAGCTGCATAACAAACAATTCATCTGGGCAAATTAATGAGGATGAATGTGCGCAGGTTCTGAAGGTCAGGAGAAAAAGGCCTGTTTGTACCCCCAAGCTATCACTCTCCCCAGTGGTCTGTTTTGATAGGAAACCTTCATTTGTGCCACCTTCTGTGGCAGGCCAAGTTCCCTGCACTCATGCTGTCTTTGTAAGACTATATTTCCATGTTGAAACAAACTGCTACAATTAATTCAAGAGTCCTTCTGGCAGACAATTAGGGAGCTGAACATAATGGAATGATATATTATTGGCAAAGGTGCCTCCATGTGGTGTGTGTGTGTGTGTGTGTGTGTGTGTGTGTGTGTGTGTGTGTGTGTGCATACACCATTCCTGGTGTTTGAACTCAGGACCTAACTGAAGAGCTAAAGTAATTCCATTTTAAGATCAAGCCCCATGAGCTGTGCTGCCCTCAAAGTAACCCCCAAAGAGAGCTGTGCTGCCAAAGAGAAAAATAGTTCTCAGAAAAACCGCAGGTGGCCACCAACCCTGCCCACCTTTAAAGAACAGAACAGTTGCCCAGGTGTTCCAGCTGAAAAAGGGAAGTGTGATCAGGGTGGACATAAACCCCCTGAACTTGTGAACTTGCTTGTGTGGAAACCCCCTAAACTTGTTTGTTTGATACTATAAAAGCTGTGTCAATTTTATGCTTGGGGCCTCTTAGCATCACCAGTTACCAAGTACACATAGGACCAAGCTCCAGCTTGCAATAAATGACTCTTTGCTGTTTGCATTGATCATGGTCTCTGGTGGTCTGAGAGGGGGCGTCTGAAATCTGAGCACTTTATGTGGGAGCTTGTCCGGGATAGCCCCCCCCATAAGCCACACAGATACCTGATCAGCGAGTCGTCCAGCTAGCCGGTAAGAGGGGGTGCAGCTGCTTTATGTTGCGTGTTATGTGTTTGATTTGCAAGTAGGGTTTTAGAGCTGGCAAGAAACGTTGGTAGATGTGCTACAAGGTAGCCAGCAGGCGAGTTGAAGAAATTCCCTGGGACCTTGGGGAAGCCTTCCCCAGTGGAGTCTCGCTTCACTCTGTCGTCTTTTGGACCATGACTTGTCCGGCCTCTGCTACTCTGGGTTAAGGGTAGATTATCCACCTCCCGGGTAGGGACTCATCGGCCTCCGCCATCCTATGGGACAGGAACTCGTCTGGCCTCCACAACCGTGGCTTAGGGGTGGATTCGAGCTCGAGATCAACATGCATGCTCTCTTTGTCTCATTTGTAGTTGCCATTTTAATTCAGCGCCTCTCTTTCTTTCCTTTCCTTGTTCATTTAACTTTCATTTTCGGATCAGCGGGCATCCTGGAGCCCCCCGAATGGGGTGGCCAGACGCTCCTTTCACCTCAGCCGCTCTCCCGTTTTAATATTTTGGAATTTTAGGATGACATCAAAGGTTGACTTATTCTCTAGAAGAGGAGGCAGTGGGGGAAGGGAGAACCTGCAGGATCTAGCAATAACTTTGAAAGGGGCCTGCAGGGAAAACTCTAAGCCAGATGAATCTGCCACTGACCACCAAGTGCCACCAGCAAGATCTTAGCCTCGGGCCTTGGCCCAGAGGGTCTGAGTATGGGGGGGAGACTGTCAGTCTGAGGGGATGGCTTCCAGGGTCTTTTTTCCCTTGCCCCAAGATGACTGAGAATTCTCCTCCACCTTGGAAGGCCTCTGGATCAACATTTGCAGGAATCTAAAAAAAAAAAAGAAAAAAAGAAATCCTCTGGTGGTAAGATGTTGCCCAATTCATGGAGATCTGATTTTGTCTTTGTGGCCACTTGTCTGTCTTGTTTACTTTGGTGTCGTTTCTGTTCTATTTTTGAGGTGGGGAAATTCTGGGTGAGGGTGGCCAGCTCACTCAGCAGTTTCTGAATTCAGCTTGCTGATTGAGAATGGCACAGTTCTAGTAGGAATGAACTGAGGGCCCATTAGTCCCCAACTCTGCTTTTGGCTGTTGTCTAGTTCTGTTTTAGAATTGGTACCTGTTTTAAGTGTGGATTCTTGGTTTTTGTGTTTATTTATATTTTTGTTATTTATTTGAACATCTCTGAGGAAATAAAAGTTCTAGCCTCTGGCTGGGCTCAGCCACAGACCTGCTAGGCTCGCGTCACTGTGAGGTATGTAAGGTTGCTGGACTAGTCTGGTTCCTTTCAGGTCTTGGGCTGAATTTTCTCCTTGTGGAGGCTGCCTGAGCAGAGAGTGTGGAAGGCTATGTACCTGGTTTGGATTTTTCAGCGAGTCCTGACAATGTAACAATTTGTAAAGTGCTCTTGTCTAAAATTGGATAAAATTCAAGCCAGTTTAGTTTTAGGTGACCCCTTCAACCAGCCCTTCTCCAACAGGTGGGATTCAAAAGATCCGTTGATGAATTGCCTTGCTAAACAAGCGAGCCCTGGGAAAATGAAGCTTAACAAAGGTACTTAGTTTAAAAAAATACTGTCTTAAATTTTTGTTAAAAACTTTGAAAAAATCTATGTAAAACTGATTTTGATTTATGCACGCTTTAAGATCTGTGTGTTTTCTATGTGTTTGTAAACATGTTCAAGATAAAAATTGTCAACATGCTGTAAAAATTGGGTGAATTTAAGTTTAAAATGTAAAAGGTTAAGAGGTTTAGACATTACTAAAAATTTAAAAAACTTTCACATTGTTTTAAATGGCTTTTTAAGGATTCTTTAAGGTAAAAATTAGAAAATCTGTTATTTTAAATTTTAATATTTTTAAATGCTTTGGCAGTTTGGGATTTAGTTCCCTTGGCTAAAATTTCAGGATAAATATTAAAAATTTAAATGGAAAGGTCAATTTAGCACTGTTACAAAACATGACATGTTCTGTCTGTCTAAAACTGTATTTTATTCAAACCTCCCTACCCCCCAAAAAAGGGAAAATTTAGAAGACTACCTAAGATCTATATTTAGGGGTGAGGCTGAATAGGCAGAAGTGTAGTTAAGCTGGTCATGCATGGTGGGACCGACCCAGGGGTGGGGTGCTTCATAGATGGTGGGACTGGCCCTGGGAGGAGTCCACACATGGTAAAAGAGGGCAAGCTGGCACAAACGCAGTTCATCTAACCTTAAAGAGTCAGATTGGGTGCAGGCACATTCCATAGGAGGGGCTGAGTTGCCCATCTTTGTTCTGTCCCTTTTCCCTGCAGATAGACCCTGAAAACATGATGGTTAAAATGAGTGATGTGATGATCTGATTAGTATTGCTAAAACTGCCCCTTGTATGTGTTAAAATTAAAATTAAAATGGCCTTCAAAAGAGGGTTAAAAAGTTTATTTGTATAATGTAACTTGCTTTCAATGATGTTCTACAATTAGGATGTTTTTAAAAGTTATAAAGGTGTTAAGCCTAGCTTCTTGGCATAGTAATGGTGATTGTAATTATTTTTTTTCTAGATTATTATTTGTTTTTATTGTGAAAATACTGTACAAAGGGGTTACAATTACATGGGCAAGATAATGAGTATATTTCTTATCAAGCATTGTAGCATCCTCCTTTGTTTCCCCTTCCCATTCCATCCTTCCCCTATCCCCCCATTCAAGCCTCCAATCACCCCCCACAAACTTTACAACCAAAGTTGTAAAGTTCATTTTCGACATAACGACTTGTACATCTCATTGTTGCAATATTTCCACCTGTATCTCTATTTAAACGATTCGTTTTTTCCCTTACCCTCCACAAATTATACTAACATCAAATACAGTGAAAGCAGGGGTTATACAATGGGGGAGGGACATACAAAGCAACAAAGATATCATCTTATAAATGTGTTAGAAACAATCGCATGAAAGAAAACAGCATTTGAGTACATATTTAGGGTTCATTTCCCTAACATAAATTTATCTGAGCTTTTCTGCTTGATTCAGACATATACTATTTATTGGAAATAAGGAAAACCATGGGACCTATATTTCTTTGGGCCTGGCTTACTTCACTTAATATAATTTTTTCCAAGTCTTTCCATGTACTAACAAATGGGGCAATGTCATTCTTTATGATGGACGCAAAGAATTCCATTGTGTGTGTGTGTGTGTGTGTGTGTGTGTGTGTGTGTGTGTGTCGCATTTTCTTGATCCATTCATCTACTGAGGGGCATCAGGGTTGATTCCATATCTTAGCTATGGTAAATAATGCTGCAATAAACATATCGTGCTGGTACCTTTAGTGTGGTCTTGTTTGTGAACATTTGTGTAAATGCCCAAAAGTTGGATTGCTGGGTCATAGGTGAGCTCTATGTGGAGTCTTTTGAGGAACTTCCATACTCCTTTGCAAAGAGGTTGAACAAGTTTACACTCCCACCAACAGTGCAGTAGGGTTTACTTCTGTCCACATCTCCTCCAGCATCTGTTGTTATTAGAGTTTTGATTATAGCCATTCTACCTGGGACGAGGTGGTATCTCAATGTTGTTTTGATTTGCATTTCTTTTATGGCTAGGGAGGTTGAGCATTTCTTAAAGTATGTATTGGCCCTTTTTCATTCCTCTTCAGAGAAGTTTCTCTTTAAGTCTTTAGCCCACTTATTTATTGGGCAATTGTTTCTTTGAAGATTTGTTGTTGGGGGATTTAATTTTTTGAGTTCCAGGTATGTTTTAAATATGAGACCCTTGTCCGTTGTTGTATGGCTAGTGAAGATCTTCCCCCAATCCGTGGGCTTTCTATTGATCTTGCAAGCTATGTCCTTTGCCATGCAGAAGCTCTACAATTTCATGTAATCCCATTTTGTCCAACCTTTCTTTAATTTGTTGTCTTTCTGGGTCTCTA
The DNA here is from genome assembly GCF_019054845.1 of Dipodomys spectabilis. NCBI lineage: Eukaryota > Metazoa > Chordata > Mammalia > Rodentia > Heteromyidae > Dipodomys > Dipodomys spectabilis. The sequence goes on along the minus strand of NW_024871246.1, from coordinate 1,650,167 downwards.
TTAAGAAAATTTCAGCCTGTGCCAAGGAGACAAAGGGTTTCTCCTTATTCCATCCTGTAATGTTTTCAGTGTCTGCTTTGACTCTGATGTCTTTGATCCATTTGGAGTTGATTCTCATGCAGCGTGATATATAAGCATCTAGCTTTAGTTTTCTACAAGTCGTTAACCAAGCCAGCACCATTTACTGAAGAGGCTGTCTTTCTTCCATTCTATTTTTTTAGCCCCTTTATTGAAGATTAAATGGCTATAGGTCTGTAGGTTCATTTCTGGGTTTTCAATTCTATTTCATTGCTTCTGAGGTCTGTTCTTGTGCCAGTAGCAAGCTGTTTTGATTACTATGGTTTTATAGTCGAGTTTGAAATTTGGTATTGATATTCCTCCAGCACTGTTCTTTCTATTGAGGATAGTTTTAGCTATTCGGGTTCTTTTATTGTTCCATATGACTTTTTGGATTGCTTCTTCTATTTCTTTGAAGAATGAGGTGGGAATTTCGATAGGTGTTGCATTGAATTTGTAGATAGCCTTGGGAAGTATTGCCATTTTCACGATGTTGATCTTTCCAATCCAGGAGCATGGGAGGTTTTGCCACTTCTAAGTTCTGTTTTGATTTCCTTTTTCGTTTTTAACGTTTTCATCATTGAGGTCCTTCACTTCTTTGGTTAAGTTAATTCCTAGGTATTTTATTTTTTTGTGGGGCTATTACAAATGGAGTTGCTTTCCTAATTTCAGCAACACTTTACTCATTGTTGGCATACAGAAAAACCATTGATTTTGGGGGGTTAATTTTATACCCTGCTACTTTGCCAAAGTTTTAAATCAACTTGAGTAATTTGGGAGTGGTGTCTATGGGATTCTTTAAATACAAGATCATGTCATCTGCAAAGAGGAAGAGTTTTATTTCTTTTTTCCCTATTTGGATCACCTTTATGTTTGCATCTTGTCTTATTGCTGTAGATAAGAATTCTAATACTAGATTGAAGAGAAGTGGTGATAGTGGACATCCTTGTATTGTTCCTGAGTTAAGCGGAAATGACTTTAGTTTTTCACCATTAAGTATAATGCTGGCTGTAGGTTTGTCATATATAGCCATTATTGTATTGAGGAATGTTCCATGGATTCCTAATTTTTCCAGAACCTTCATCATAAAGGGGTGTTGGATCTTTTCAAATGCTTTTTTTTGCATATATTGAGATAATCATGTGGTTCTTATCCTTGCTCTTGCTTATGTGATGAATTATATTAATTGATTTGCGAATATTGACCCAGCTTTGCATCCCTGAAATGAATCCTGTTTGACCGTGGTGTATGATTTTCTGGATGCGTTGTTTAAGACGACTGGCCAAAATTTTGTTGAGTTTTGCATCAATGTTCATCAAAGTAATGGGTCTACAGTCCTCTCTCTTTAATGAGTCCCTGCCTGGTTTTTGGATGAGGGTTATCATAGCTTCATAGAATGAGTTCAGTAGTGAACTTTCTCTTTCAATTTTATTTAAGAGTTGGAGAAATATTGGTGTCGGCTCTGTTTTGAAGGCCTTGTAGAATTCCACTAAAAAACCATCTGGTCCTGGGCTTTTCTTAGATGGGAAGTCTCTTATTGCTGTTTCTATGTCAATCCTTGATATGGGCCTGTTAAAATCGTTTAACTCATCTTGGTTCATTTTTGGCATGTCAGTATTTGCTAGGAAAAGTCCCATTTCTGCCAAGTTTTCAAACTTATTAGCATAAAATTTTGAGAAGTATTCCCTTATAATGTTCTGTATCTTGGTTGTTTCTTATCTCTGCATTTATTTATTTGGGTGCGTTCTCTTCTTTTTCTGATAAGATTTGCTAAGGGTCTGTCAATTTTATTAATTTTTTTGAAGAATCAACTCTTTGGTTTGTTGATTCTTTCTATATTTTTTGGATTCTAATTCATTTAATTCTGATTTAATTTTAATTATTTCTTTCCATCTACTGGATTGGGGTTTATCTTGCTCCTCTTTTTCAAGAAAGCTCAGATGTCTCATTAAATTGTTGGTTTCAGATCTCTCCAATTTGTTGATGTAGGAACTCAGAGCTATAAACTTGCCCCTGAGTATTGCCTTTGCTGTGACCCAGAGAAGCTGGTAATTTGCATGTTCATTGTTGTTGAATATCATGAACATTTGAATTTCCTTTCTCATCTCTTCCATGACCCACTCGTGAATCAGCAGTGTGTTGTTCAGCGTCCATGTGTTACAGGATTTTCTTTGGTGGCTTTTGGTGTTGAGTTCTAATTTTATTCCCTTGTGGTGTGAGAGAACGCAAGGTATAACTTCAATGTTTCTGAATTTGGACAAGTTTGCTTTGTGGCCTAAAGTGTGGTCTATTTTGGAAAATATTCCTTGTGCTGCTGAGAAAAACGTATATTCTGATGCTGCTGTGTGGAATATTCCATAGATGTCTGTTAAATCTAGTTGATCTATGCAGATTTTTTTGTGTGTGTGTGTCTTTTCTTTTTTTTTTTTTTTTTTTTTGGTACTGGGGATCAAACCCAGGACGTTGCACTTGCTAGGCAAGCGCTTTGCCACTGAGCTACATCCCAGCCCAGATCTATGCAGTTTTTTAGATCTCCATTTTCTCTGTTGAGTTTTTCTGAGTTCATCTATCTAGTGGGGAAAGTGGTGTGTTAACGTCCCCAACAATTCAAGTCTTTGGAGATATTGGGATTTGGGGGAAAATAGTGTTTCTTGCATAATTTTGGGTGCTCTGTTGTGTGGTGAATTGTGATTGTAATTCTTGCATTAAGAATAAATTCCATATGATTTTAAAAGTTTTAATGTGTATTTGTTTTAAAACAAGCAGCCATGAGACTTCCAGATTTTTCTGTGCATGTGATAGTGTAGAATTGAACCCAAGGCTTCATATATATCAGGCAAACCCTCTACCACTGAGCCCAGGAATGACAAATGTAGAAATACATATGTAGATTGTTACATATATATATATATATGTATGTAAGCACATATATATGTATAAAACAAGACACAGATGTCTGTATATTATCTAATTTTATATACTATATTACTACCAATTATTGATAAGTTATTCCTTCATTTATTTAAATATTACAGTTAAATACTAACAAAGTATTAATTGAAAATTAGTCAACGTACTATAATTATTGTGTATAATTTTATAATATAATCATAAACTAACTACTAATGTAATTATTACTTTACAACATTCCATTCGTATGGATGTATATCAGAATGTGTCTCTTAGGATCTCCTTCCATTCATAGGTGGCAGTCCTGGGATTCGCACCCCAGGCCTAGGTTGTTGGTTTGGGCTATGGCTTCCCTGATAGCCCAACAAACTTCAGCAGTGCAAGGTCATGTACACTATCTGGGCCCTGTCATTTAGACCCAGGATGGTTGCAATGCAAAGGATAAAACAATGTAATACCACCTTCTGGAACTTCCCAGTTTTGTACTTCTCCTTTTTTTCCCCCTCTGCATTTTTTTTCTTTTTTTTCGGTTTAGGGGCCAGAACTCTGGCTCTGGTGTTGTACCTCAACTCTTCAGCTCAAGGCTATCACTCTACCTCTTAAGCCATAGCGCTACTTCTGGCTTTTTTCTGCTTATGTGGTGTTGAGGAATCGAACCCTGGGCTTTATGCATGCAAGGCAATCACTCTATTACTGAGCTTCTTTCCCAGCACTTCTCCTTTTTTGCCAGTCCAAAGATTTGAACACTGGTCGTAGGATCTCAGGATGGGCTGTGTGTCCAGAGGCTGCACCCTAGCCTAGGATGATCGAAGCTGACGCAGAGTTGTCACAAGCTGAGTTCAAGCCCCAGTCCTGGCCAAAAAAATCAAGGCTCTGGCTTGGAATTTGCACCATTTTTCTTGCAGGCCTGGGATTTGAACTCAAGGTCTGGATAATTCTGTGGCACTGTCGTTGAAGACAAGAATTTCAGCCCAGTTTCCAGGGCCCGAATTCAAGCCCCAGCACTGAAAAAAAAATATTCGTATATGAGATCTATTTACGTACATGGGTTTATTCCATATGATATTTATTACCCTTGTTTTTTATTTTATTTAGTATTATTACATATATAATATTTATTTCATTTATTACATTTTATCACATGGATGTATTTGCATAAGGATTATAGATCATACTGAGACCCGGGACTTTCACAGAGAAGGAAAAACATGTGTCAAAATTGTCTTCTGACTCCACACATAAACTTCTGGCAATGCTGAGATTTTAATTCACAGCTCACAATGCCCAATTCATGAAAGGGTCAGTTGTACTACAAAAGCCTTTGGCAAACTGAGCTGCCAGCCAGTTCTGTGGAACAAGCCATAGTAATGGCTGATAGATATAGATAAAGATGTGGATATAGATATATAGACAGACAGAGAGAGAGAGTGAGAGATAGATAGATAGATAGATAGATAGATAGATAGATAGATAGATAGATAGATAGATAGATAGATGTGTAGTTTGCAATATATATGAGAGAGAAAATGTGAGGATATTAAATTATACATTTTATGAATTATTATTAAATTATGCCTCCATTTAATGAAGTAGCATTAATGTAAAAGTAGTCAGTATTTTTTAATTGGGAGAATCATACAAAAGAGCTAAAATGGAAGACATAATAAAATATTTTTCGTGTGGCATTCTATAAGAGAATCATGAACTAATTGCAAATTTATTTGTTACTTTTATAACAATCCATTAAGCATTCACATGAATAGGAAAGATTTTCTCAAGATCTCCCTCCATTTGTAGGTGGCAGTCCTGGCAATCAAATTCCAGGCCTGGGTAGTTTACTTCGAAATGCAAACCATTAGCATGACACTGTGAAGATTTCAGTTTGTCACAATGAAAAAAAGAACAAGAATAAACGAAAGCCAGGTGTTATTTACTCCTGCCTTTAATCCTAGCTCTTCAGGAATCTGTGAGGTAGAGAATGCCAGTTTGAATTCAGCCTGGACAGGAAGTCCACAGCACTCTTATTCGAAGTTATCAAAGGAATAAAAAATCTCCATGAATGGAGCTGTGGCTCAAGGGCAGAACTCTACCCTTGAGCAAAAGGAGCTCAGGCACAGTGCCTAGGCTCCTAATACAACCCCCGGACCTGCCTAAAAAGAAACAAACAAAAAAATCAAGTGACTCCATGTCTCCCTATGTATGTATGGATGTATTTTTATCGGTGAAGGTCCAGAGTCCCTAAGATGAAAGGCACCCAGCTAGGAAATTTGCTTTGAATAGAATGATTTCATAGCAGAGACAGTGCTTTCAAGACAGTGCATGTTCCGGGGCTCCCCTCACTGTTCCCATTGTAGCCTGAGGTTTTCTCGGCACCAGGGACTGCTGAAGGAACTCTGCCTCATTGTTGGAACAGGCAGACAAAAGGCCTCACTCTTGTACAGTTGTGTAACAAGCAACTCCATCAAGGCCGATTAGTGAGGAGGAGTGTGGTTGGACTCTGAAGGCCAGGAGAAAAAGGCCTCTTTGTACCCCAAGCCATCTCTTCTTCCCAGTGCTGTTTTCACAGGAAGCCTTCATTTGTGCCACCTCCCATGGCAGGCCAAGTTCCCCGCACTCATCCTGTCTTTTTGTTAGACTATGTTCCAGTGCTGAAATAACCTGCTACAATTAATTCAAGCGTCCTTCTGGTAGACAACAAGGGAGCTGAACCTAATAAAATGCTTCATTAGTTGCAATGGTGTATTCCTAGGTTTCTGGAAGCTTGCTAAATCTAAGCACATGTTTAATATCACAATGCTTCCTGTCATTTAGGGCTGGTGAAGCTCATCAGGTTTTGAAACCTTTGACCTCTCCTAGTTAGGCTCTGGGTGGCTAGGTTGAACACAGGGCCTGGGTGCTGACCATGAGCTCAGAACTGGAGCTCAGTGTTTTAACAGTTGGTTTCACAGCTTCACTTCTGGTATTTGTGTGTGTGTGTGTGTGTGTGTGTGTGTGTGTGTGTGTGTGTGTGTGTGTGCATACACTTGTCCTGGAGCTTGAAATCAAGACCTGAACACTGTACCTGAGTTTCTCCAGTACAAGGATAGCACTCTACCACTTAAGCCACACAGGCACTTCAGACTTTTTTCTAGTGATGTGGTACTAAGGAATCAAACCCAGGGATTCATACATGCAAAGCACTCTACCCCTAAGACACATTCCCAGCCCTCAAATTCAGGTTTATTTCTTTCTTCTCTTGGAAGTTGGAGGAATTGATGTCTAGGCCTGGGTGCTGTCCTTGAGCTCTTCAGCTAAAGCCAAGTGATCTATCACTTGAGCTACAGCACCCCGGCAGGTTTTTGGTAGTTCAGTGGAGAGAAACCTTTCAAGGAATTTCCTGCCCAGCCTGGTTTTGGGCTGTGATCATCAGCTCTCAGGCTCCTGAGTAGCTAGGATGACAGGTGCAAATCACTGGCGCCCAGCTTCCATTTCGTGTTTCTAAGTGGTGAATAGGAGATTGTAGTCTCTTAGGACCTTTTGTGTCTGGGATAGTTTGGAACCCAGATCGTCAGGTCTCAGCTTCCTCAGTAGGCAGGATGACAGACCTAAGCTGCAGATCCTAGACTGTAACACTCTGTTGCAAGGGGGTTCTTGGCTCCACGTGATAGGGAGCTAGCGATGAGCCCAACAGGGAAGGGTCAGTGGCTAGGCCCTGAGTTCAAAGTTCATGACTGAGAAAAATAAACCCAAACAATTGTCTGTAGGAGACAACTCACTAGAGTTAGGAAATACATAATTTTGGCCTTGATATGGGGATATATCTGAGCCTCAAATTTCTCATCTGCACAATCATCTTACTTGTGGAACTCTTATAAGAACCAGATGAAAAAAATGCACCGTGTAAAGGACTCAGCACACAACACATCATAAAGGACTCATCAAATAGCTGTATCCCACACACTGTCATTAGAATTAGAGTGCTTTCATCAGTATCACCATTCTTTCAGAATCACATCACAAACCATACAAAGTTCACATCTAATGATTTTGAGGGGTGGGGTTTTTTTGGAGGAGGTGGAGTCAGCCACAGGGATTGTATTGAAAGTTTGGGGGTACTGTCCTACGATCTTTTGCTCAAGGCTAGAGCTCTACCACTTTGAGCCACAGCTCAGAGTTTTGCTGACTTCCTGCCAGGGCTGAACTTTAAACCCATCAGGGTCAGATCTCAGTCCCCGTGTATCTTGGATGACAGGGGTTAATGAGCCGGTGGCATCTGGTTCTGTGGAGCCATTTACCTCTGGCTAAGTCAGGTTAGATGGCAGCTGTCAGCAACAGACTCCTGGCTTGCTCTATGATGAGGTATTTGCAGTGCTATCATTATATAGTTGCAGTAAAAATATTCTATCTTTATTTGGTGCCATTCCTGGGTCTTGAGTAAGAGTCTAGACACAGTCTCTAAGCTTTTATGCTCAAAGCTAGTGCTTTGAGTGGATTATTGTTGTAATTTTTCCTGTGGTATCTCTGATATTATTGATTTGGGTCTCCTCTCTTTTGTTCATTACTCTTGCCAGTGGTCTGTCAGCTTTATTGAGATTTTTTTAAACAGCTTTTTGTTTTATTAATTTTATTAATAATTTTCTTTGTATCTCATTAATTTCAGCTCTTATTTCAGTTATCTTTTTCTGTCTAGCAACTTTAGGTTCAATTTTTCTTGTTCCTCTAGCAGTTTTAGTTGCATCATAACATTGTTTACTTGGTCTATGTTTTCTTTTTTTAATTTTTTAATTTATTTTTATTGTGAAAATACTGTACTGAGGGGTTACAATTACATGGGCAAGATGATGAGTATATTTCTTATCAAGCATTGTAGCCTCCTCCTTTGTTTCCCCTTCACATCCATTACCATCCTCTCCCTGACCCCCAACCAATCCCCCCTGCTCCCCCTCTTCCCCCACCAAAGTTGTAAAGTTAGTTTTCGACATAACGACTTGTATATCTCGTTGTTGCAATGGGTCCACCTGTATCCTTACTTAAATAATTTGTTTTTCCCCTTCCCCTCCAAAAATTATACCGACATCAAATACAGTAAAAGCAGGGGTTATACTGTGGGGGAGGGACATACAAAGCAACAAAGAAATATTCTTATAAATGTGTTAGAAACAATCGCATGAAAGAAAAAAAAACATTTGAATACATATCTTAGGGTTCATTTCCCTAACATCACCTTATCTGACCTTTTCTGCTTGACTCAGACATATACTAGATATTGCAAATAAGGGAAACCATGGGACCTATGTTTCTTTGGGCCTGGCTTAATTCACGTAACATAATTTTTTCCAAGTGTTTCCATTTCCTAACAAATGGAGCAATGTCATTCTTTCTGATGGAGCATAGACTTCCATTGTGTATATATACCACATTTTCTTGATCCATTCATCTACTGAGGGGCATCTGGGTTGGTTCCATATCTTAGCTATGGTAAATAATTCTGCAATAATCATAGTCGTGCTGGTAGCTTTAGTGTGGTCTTGTTTGTGATCATGTGGGTAAACACCCAGAATTGGGATTGCTGGGTCATAGGGGAGCTCTATGTGGAGTCTTTTGAGGAACCTCCATACTACCTTCCAAACTGGTTGAACAAGTTTACACTCCCACCAACAATGAAGTAAGCTTTCCTTCTGTCCACATCCACTCTAGCATCTGTTATTATTATAGTTCTTGATTTTAGCCATTCTAACTGGAGTGAGGTGGTATCTCAATGTTGTTTTGATTTGCATTTCTTTTATGGCTAGGGAGGTTGAGCATTTCTTCATGTGTCTATTGGCCATCCATCTTTCCTCTTCAGAGAAGTTTCTGTTTAAGTCTTTAGCTCACTTATTTATTGGGCAGTTGTTTCTTTGAGGATTTGTTATTGGGGGATTTAATTTTTTGAGTTCCAAGTATATTTTAAATGTGAGACCCTTGTCCGTTGTATGGCTAGTGAAGTTCTTCTCCCAATCCGTAGGCTTTCTATTGATCTTGATATGCATGCTGAGAGCAATAAATTTGCCCCTCAGGACTCCTTTCACTGGGTCCCATAGGTTTCTTTCTGATGTATTTTCATTTTCATTGAATTGTAGAAACTTTTTAATTTTTTCTTTAATTTCTTCTGTAACCCATGTATTGTTCCAAGAATGTTGTTTAATTTCCATATGTTTAAGTTTTATCTACTTTATGCCTTGTTATTGAGAACCAGTTTGATTCCAGTATGGTCAGATAGAATACAGGGTACTATGTCGATCCTCTTGTATTTGCTTAAATTCCTTGTATGAACTAACAAATGATCTATTTGAGAAAAAGTTAGGGAGTTTGCAAGAATAAGACCCTACTGGTGGGAATGCCTGTAATTCTAGCTACTCAGGAGGCTCACATCTGAGTATTCAGTTTTAAAGCCATCCCAGGCAAGAATGTTCATGAGGATTTTCTGGGGTAGTTCAGCACCACACCCTGCCTCAAGTCTGTGGCTGTTCACCACCTTTGCCAGCATGGGCTGGGCTGAGCTGCTTATGCAAGCCAGTATGGAGAGATGCTGCACCCCACTGCACGTCTGTAGTTGTTCACAGCCGCTGTCGATGCCACTGCTGCTGCCACAACTGATGCACTGCTTGAGCTGCTGCCACTGCCCCAGGATCAGCTGGGCCACATATGCAAGCCAGACACTCCACCACGAGTCAGGTGTTAGACACTGCTCTGCCTCTGGCTTGGCTGGGCCGCTTATGTGGGTCAGTATGGAGAGGCACAAACCACCAGGGGTCTGGAGTTGTTCACTGCAGCTGTCTCCACCTTAGCCACCGCTGCCGCCCTGGGCTGGTCTGGGCTGTTCCTGTGGGCTAGTGCCAAGAGGCATCGTGCCCGGAGTCTTGGTGGTTTGCTGCCACTGCCAGTTTCTGCTGCTGCTGCTCCAGGTTAGGCTAGGCTGTTTAAACCAGCAGGACAGAAGTACCACAGTGTGAGTCTAGGGTCATTCACCACTGCTGAAAGCTGCTGCTGTTCCAGACTGGATTGGGCTGCTTGCACCAACCAGGCAGAGGCGCCGTGCCAGGGCCACTGAGGGAAGTCTTCATGCCGGCTCTGCATTTGAGATTTCTGTTTGTATTCTCTGGGTTGGCACTGTACCTTGGGAGTCTTCTGGGAGCCTTGGGATGCTTGCCTGTGTGTGGTCTTTGGAGCGTCAGAGCCAGGATACTTAAGCAGCCTGGCACGAATCCCCACAACTTAAGCTGCTCAGCACAGAGCCCCATCACCAACAAGGGGTGGGGGAAGGGTCTTCCCACTTTACTGTCTGTGTAGGTTTTTCCCTTTTCTTTTATCACTTCCTATATCTCTCTGAGCAATTGCATTTTTTGGGGGGGAGGGTGTCACTTGGTGAAACAGAGCATTGAAAGCCAAACACTGTTTTTGGTTGGAGAGAGCTGTGGTGTTTCCCTGCTGTTCCATTGCCATCTTGGCCCCTCCTTGTCAGGTGGAATTTTTCTTAGGCGGCAAGTGGGCCTTGGTTACCAAAGGATAGGTACATAAAAGAATATGTTGTAAAGCCAGCAATTTGTAGTTAGACATTTCTGTTAATATAGCCTTCACAAGATTAGGGAACAAAGCGGGTGGTATATCCTAAAGTATTTCAAAGGGATTAAATTCTTTAACATAATGGTTACATCTTGCTTGAAGAAGAGCAAAGTGAAGGAGACTTACGTAGCCATGGCCAGTCTCTGTATTTAATTTAGTTAAAGTTTCCTTTAAGGTCATACTCATTCTTTCTAGTGCCTTGAACTCTGAGGTCTATATATGGATTGTAACTTCCAATTTATTCCTAGGGCATTAGTTAATAATTGAGAACTTAGGCCATGAGTGCAGTGCCAACTTTGGACCCCACACCTAAGGGTAAGTCAAATCAAGGAATTATTACATGCCTCAGCTCAGCCTGAAAAAGTGTCCACTATTATAATAGATACTAATACCCATACTTTCCAGGCTTTACCTCTGTGAAGTCCACTTGCCCAATTCACCATCTGAGGTTCCTCACATGTGAATTCTTTCCATTTGTTCCAGCTTTTCAGCTTTTACCTGTTGGAAATTACCTATACACATTACAAAGGATTGTCAGGCTGAGGCCCCACTGGTTTTCAGATCAGTCTTAAGCAGTAGCCTCGGGCAATTTACCTTGGTGCAAATATCTACATATAAACTGACAGCTTAAGCCTGTATGCATTTTTCCCAAGTTTAGTTTCAAAATTTGCACACTTATTACCACTGTTTTTGCTTCTTCCTTTAATCTTAAGAACTAGTAGCTCTAGAGACCCCGTTGGTTTTAGAGTGGTCTCTCAAGCTACCTAACCAGCTCAGATGTTTCTCTGTATCTTAGGGTCTCTAGTTTCTTTAACTCCTGTATAGTACTCTGAACCTTGGATACTTCTTCCATTTTATTCTCCTCCTTTTCTCTCAAACTTGCTTTCATGATCCCACTCTCCTTCTCAATGTGCTCCTTAACCTGCAAATGTTTTGGCAGGGTCACATGAGAGTTCCTTTGACTGGCCAACTGCTGTTCCTTCTCACAACCCCTTTGCTTGCTCTTCAGCTCCTTCCTTAAGTTCACAAAGGTGCTATTGAGAGGTAAATTTTCCCACCTCCACCTGTTCCATTGGGACATGATATTTCTGCATTACATTTATGGTGAAGATCTCAGCAGTCTTTTTGGCTTTTTACTCTAGTAGTTTCTCTTTCTAGTTTTCCACTTCACTGTATTTTTGTGACAGATCTTTCAACTGTTTGTTTAGCGCTTCTGTTTTTCTTCCCAATGCTCTTTTCCTTTCCCCGGCATTCTTTATCAGACCATGTGGTCCTTTAACTCTTACTGAAGAGTAACAATCTCTTTCTTGAGCCTGATATTTCCTGTTCACTTTTCTTGGCCTCATCTTCTATGACATAGCACTTCCTCGTCTTTCTCTATAACTATTCTTATCTTCTTTCTCTGTTGTTTTGAATATCTGGTGACACTCTTCAAAGCTTATAATCAACATGTACTTCAGGCTAATACATTCTTATATCAGGTCCAGCTCTTTTATTATGTCCACTATTTCTTAATGAAGCATCAGTATCTCTTCTTGGCCTCACTTGTGGTTAGCAAGGATGGTAGCATTGCTGTCTTGTGCTTCTGTTGGCCTCTGACCTGTGGTCCCCTAACTTGCCTCATGCTCACCCAGGCTAATGTACTTGAATTTCATTTAATTCTGACTGTTTTCTAGGTTCCTTTTGAGGATTTTCTTCTCATTTTTGACTCTCACAAGTTCGTAATTTATATCTTCAAAGCTTTTCTTCACGTCAATAATTCTCTGGTTTCTCCAGTGTTCTCTTCTATTTGGTTTTAATCTCTTAGTGGGTTTTGTTTAGCACATATTGGAGATTCAGTATTTTATAAACTGTGTTTTGAGATAGAAGTGTGTGAATTTTTTTCTTTGCCACATTTCTTCTTAATTTTATACAGCTGTTTTTAAATTAAACACAGTTGGAATTCAGAGCCTCAAGCTCCTTTGCATGTTTCTCCAGAGATACAATCACATTTTCCAGGTGTTAATGGGATTACATAACCTGTCATTTTCAATCTTTCTCCCCCTTGGACATTCCTTTTTCCAATGTCCATTTTTCTTGCAATAAGCACACTGATCTAGTCCTGGAGGTTCCCTACTGCCATTTGCAAATGAATTGTACTGTCTTTGCCAAGGGTTTCTTGATCCCTATTCTGGTGCTCCTACCAAAACTCAAACTCCCTTCTTACTCTTTTTTTTTCCAGGGTACCTCTGTTGTCAAACACCCACTGGGCAACCACTTCCAACTCAAAATACACCTTTCCCTCAAAACTTTATAACTTTTGAAGCTTTCTTCTAAGATATGTGGCTAACTAACAAAAGCCATATTTAGGGCTCTTTGATTCTCCAAGGCTTCAAGATCTATACCCTTATAGGTCCTATAGGCTTCTGGGAGAAGTTTCAGAAAAGCATTAGGGTACTCACTGGGGAACTCTCCCATCTCACTCACCTTTCTGGCTTTCCAGCCTCTGCGGTATCACTGCTAACCAAACCTGGCAATAATTGGTAAGCACCTCCATACCTCAATTGCTGTTAGTCTCAGCTTGGATAAATCTGGGGAAAGACTTGATCCAAATGGTCTGGTTCAATAGTGGAGCTACTGTCCGGTCCAGGGACCACATTCAAGTTACTGAGCAGTATTCACTCCCTTTTCTACCAGGTGAAAATCATCTGTAAAGTTTGCTGGCACTCATCCCAGTTGTGCATGTGTGTGAAAATTACTGTCTCTAATGAGGTAATGAGCCCTGGTTGTTTTTTTTTTCTGAAAAGGATGGATTTTGCTGTTTCCAGTAATACAGGTCACTAGTTGTAAAGGGACCATATATTAAAAAGGGGACCTGCCCACCATCTCCTCCATGTTCCCGTCTCAAGGGTAATAAGGGTAACATACCATACTGTACCACCTCAGGATGGTACAAGTAACCAAATTTCGCATGGGAGGACTTAACATTAGAGGTGCTGATGGCAAGGAATAGGAGAAAGAGTACATCAGTGCATCTTCCTCTGAGGGATTCTGTAACCCTGGGGGAGAATATTTTTTGGATATGACAAATTTAGGCCTTGTTCTCCCATCCTGAGAAAAGGAGTAAACCGAGGGTCATACAGGACACAGAACTATCATCATGCACACACAGAACAATAGCCACAGACACTTAACCCACATGCCCCAAATCTCTCAATGTTGACCTCTATAGGAGGTCCCAGATGACAGAGAGGACATTCCAGATTGCCTCTTGAGGAGGTCGCGGATGACCTCTGGAGGATGTCACATATGTCCTCCTTAGGAAGCCCTAGATGACCTCTCATGGATGTTCCAAATGGCTTCCCAAGGAAGTGTCAGATGACTTCCAAAGGAGGTCCCAGATGTCCTCTCAATGAGGCTGAGATTACCTCACCAGTAGCTCCCAGATGGCCACTCAAGGAGGCCACATATGAACTCCAGAGAAGGTTCAAGATAACCCTCTTGAGAAAGCCACAGATGACATCCTATATGGCTTCTCAAGGAAGTTCCAGATGATGTCCGAAGACAGCCATATATTTCTTATCAAGGTAACCTGAGATGACCTCCAAAAGAAGCTCCAGATGACCTCAGGAGGTGGTCCTAGATTGCCTCTTAAGGAAGCCCCAACCCAGATGCCCCTCAGTAGATGAATGGATCAAGAAAATGTAGTATATATACACAATGGAATTCTATGCCTCCACCAAAAAGAATGACTTTGCCCCATTTGTTAGGAAATGGAAAGACTTGGAAAAAATTATATTAAGTGAAGTAAGCCAGGCCCAAAGAAACTTAGGTCCATGGTTTCCCTTATTTCCCAATCACTACTTTTATAGAGGTCTCAGATGACCTCCTGAGGAAGCCCCAAATGACCTCTGGAGAAAGTCCAAGATGGCCCCAGGAGAAGGCTCCAGATGACCTCCAGGGTAGGTCTCAGATGGCTTCTCAAGGAAGTTGCAGATGTAGTCTTGATGAGGTTCCAGATGGCTTCCCAAGGAAGGGCTACATGACCTCTCAAGGAGGTTCCAGATGGCTTCCCAAAGAAGCCCTGCATGACCTCTCAAGGAGTTCCCAGATGGCTTCCCAAGGAAGCAACAGATGACCTCCAGAGGGGATCCCCAATCAGGCTGGCAAGCTTGCCCACACACCCCTAGAGGACCCTAAATGACTTTTTGTCCATGATTCTCCTCCGGAGACAAACACTTGAGGTAGACTCTCAACCCTGAGTGCTGACACTCTCACCTATGAGGATTTTTCCCTGAGGCCAAGGCCTGATGCCATCCAAATGGATTATCTCGATGGGGGTCTCGAAAAATTAAGACCTCTATAGTTCAAGAGAATCCATAGAGACACATTTAATATCATAAGTGTTCTCCTAACCACCAACCCCCAAAATTATGAAATCCAAAACTCCAAACATCAAAGGGCCAGCCTTTTTTACCCTTTCTTTTGTCTTTCCACTACAGAACTATACTTCCTTTGAGGTCTTTCCCTTTCTCCCTTCTACCAGTTCCTTCTTCTCTTCAGGCCTCTTCACTCTCCACAGGCCTGAACTGCTTTGAATGGGTCGTCAGTTGCCATCCTTTACCTCCTGCCCTCCCTCAACTTCTTCTCCTCCCAGGTCTTTCTCCTTCTGCTATCAAACCACTTCCTTCCTTACAGGACTTTTCCCTTTTTCATTCAACCATTCTCTGTATATATATGTGTGTGTGTGTGTGTGTGTGTGTGTATATATGTATATATATAGCCTTCTACACATCTATCAATATATATATAGGGCACTACTGTGGCTTGATCACAGGTCCTTAGAACTTCCTGGCAGCTCAGATTGCCAGAGGCTGGTGTGCTAAGACTGTGACCCCATTTATGGATTAGCCATTGTAGGCCATGAGTTGAAATCCCAGCATCGCCAAAAATTTATTCATGTAGGAAGAAACCACTTTCGACACATTTTTTTCCTGAAAAAAAAATCCTGGGTCTCAGTATGATGTATAATCCATATGCAAATATATACTCGTGATAGGATGTAATAAATGAAATGTTATATGTGTAATAATAATAAATAAATAAGGGTAATAAATGTCATACTTACTAAACCCATGTATGTAAACAGTGATCATATATGAATATTATTTTTTCCAGTGCTGTGGCGTCAATTCAGAGCCTGGGAACTGGTCTGAATTTCTTGTCTTCAAGGACCGAGAGCTTCCCCTTCACCCACAATGCCACAGAGTTACCCAGACCCTGAGTTCAAATCCCATGCCAGCCAGAAAAATTCCAAAAAATTCCAAAAAAATTCCATCCAGGGCTTTATTTTATTATGTTTTTTGGCCAAACATGGGTCTTGAACTCAGGTCTTGGCATCTCTGCCACAGCTGAGCTTGGGATCCTAGGACCCAAGTTCAAATCTCGGCATTAGCAAAAAATAAAAATAAAAAGGAGAAAGATAAAACAGAGAAGTTCAAGAAGGTGGTTTTACATTTTTTTGCTTTGCATTGTGATCATCCTGGGTCTACATGACAAGGCCCAGAATGTGTACATGATCTTACATGCTGATGTTTGGCTGGCTATTATGATAGCCATAGCCGAAACCTCAACTTAAGCCTGGAGGTCAAATCCTGGGACTGCCACTAATGATTGGTGGGAGATTCTAAGAAACGCATTCCAAAATACATCCATACAAATGTTATAAACGTAACAATTAAATTAGTAGTTAGTGTATGAGTATACTATAAAATTATACACAACAACTACACTACATTGACTAATTTTCAATTAATACTTTATTATGTACTCAACCATGATACTTAAAAATGGAAGGAATAATTTTTCAATAATTGGCAATAATATAATTTATGTAATTTAATAATATACACTCATCTTTCTCTTGTTTTATACATATATATATATTTATACATCTACATATATATGTAGACATATATATATATATATGCCGATCTACACATTTATCTGTTTATACACATCACTCCTGTGGCTCAGTGCTATAGTGATGGCTAGCACATACAAAGTCCTGGATTCGATTCCTCACTACCACATGCACATAAAAATCCGGAAGTTGTGCTGTCGCTCAAGCAGTCGAGCACTAGCTTTGAGCATAAAATCTTAGGGACTGTGTCTAGAGGCTTACTCAAGACCCAGGACGGGCACCAAAAAAGATTGAATGTTGTGACTGTAACTCTATAAGAATAGGACTTCAAATACCTCATCACAGAGCAAGCTGGGTGTCTGATGCTGACAACTGCAATCTAATCTGAATAGCCAGATGTATACCACTGCAACCAAGCGCCATGGAACGAGATACTGCTGGCTTGTTCACCCCTGTCATCCAAGATACACGGGGGCTGAGACCTGACACTGGTGGGTTTAAAATCCAGCCCTGGCAAGATGTCTGTGAAAATCTGAGCTGTGGCTCAAAATGGTAGAGCTCTAGCCTTGAGCAAAAGATCTTAGGATATTATCCCCAACATTTTAGTGCAATCCCTGTGGGTGACTCCCCCCCCCCAAAAATACCCCTCTAAATGATTAGATGTGAACTTTGTGCAGTTTGTGATGTGTTTCTGAAAGAATGGTGATACTGATGAAAGCACCCTAATACTAATGACAGCTTGTGGGATACAGCTATGTGATGAGTCCTTCCTGGGGTTCTGAGTCCCTCACAGGGTGCTGTGTGCTGAATCCTGCACAGGATATGTGCTGAGTCCTTCACCGAGTTCAGTGTGTTGAGTCCTGCATTGGATGCTGGATGATGAGTCTTTCACAAGATGCTCTTTGCTGAACCCTGTAAAGAGGGTTATGTGGAGGCAGGCACCGGTGGCTCATGCATGTCATCCTAGCTACTCAGGAGGCTGAGATCTGAGGATCGCAGTTCAAAGCCAGCCCGGGCAGGAAAGTCGGTGAAAACCTTATCTCCAATAAACCACAAGAAAACCGGAAGTGGTGCTGTAACTCAAATGGTAGAACACTAGCCTTGAGCTGAAGAGCTGAGGGACAGAGCTCAGGCCAAAAATTCAAGCCTCACGACAGAATAAAAAAGAGTGTTATATGTCTTGTCCATCAAAGGATGTATTCTTTCATCTTGTCCTTGTAAGAACTCCACAACTGGGATGATTATGCAGACAAGAATATTGACACTCAGATATGTCCCCATGGGAGGGGTAAAATTATGTATTACTGAAGACTAGTGAGTTGTTTCCTGCAGACAATTGTTTTGTTTTGTTTTGTTTTTCTCAGTCATGAACCTTGAACTCAGGGCCTAAGCACTGACACTTACCTCTTGGGCTCATGGATAGCACTTCACCACCTGGAGCCAAGGAACCTCTTGCAACAGAGTGTCACGGCCTAGGGTTCTATAGCACAGGTCTGTCATCCTGCCTTCTCAGGAAGCTGAGATCTGAGGATCTGGGTTCCAAACTATCTCAGACACAAAAGGTTCCATGAGACTATTATATCCAATTCACCACTAAGAAACATGAAGTGATAGCTGGGTGCTTATGGTTCATGCTGATCATCCTACCTACTTAGGAGGATGAGATCTGAGGATCATGGCTCAACGCTAGCCTGGGTAGGAAAGCCCTTGAGACACTTAGCTCCAATGAACCACAAGAAAACCAGGAGTGGCTCTGTGGCTCAAGTGGTAGAGCAACAAGATTTGAGCTGAGGAGCTCAGAGACAGCCCCCAGGGCCAGCTTTCCACTCCTCCAACAGACAATAATAAAAAAAAGATAGATACACACTAACAAACTGAAGTAGAGGGCTGGGAATGTGCCTTAGGGGTAGAGTGCTTTGCATATATGATTTCTCAGGACCACATCACTACGAAAAAGCCTAAAGTGCCTCTGTGGTTCAAGAAGGAGAGGGCAATCCTTGTAGAAGAGAAACTAGGTACAGTGCTCATGTCCTGAGTTCAAGCGCCAGGACTAGAATATGCACACACAAACACACACACACACACACACACACACACACACACACACACACACACTCACACACACACAGAGAAAGCAGAAGTGAAGCTGTGACACAAAATGGTAAAGCACTAGACTTCTGTTCTGAGCTCATTGCCAGCACCCAGGCCCTGTGTTCAACCCCAAAATCTAGTCACCCAGGGCCCAACTAAGAGAGGTCAAATGTTTCAAAATCAGATGAGCTTCACCAGCTCTAGATGACAGGAAGCTTTGTGATATTCAACATGTGCTTGGATTTCCAAAGCTTCCAGAAAACTAGAAAAGGCATCATAGGCCCATCATTTCCCTCAATGGAACATTTCATTAGGTTCAGTGCCCTAGTTGTCTGCCAGAAGGACTTCCGAATTATATTGAGCACTGTATCTGAGCCCTGGAATATAGTCTCACAAAGACAAGATGAGTGCACAGAACTTGGCCTGCCATGGGAGTTGGCACAAATGAAGGCTTCCTGTCAAAAAACAGCACTGGGTAGAGAGATAGCTTGTTGTACAAAGAGGACTTTTTCTCCTGACCTTCAGAGCCCGCCCACACTCCTCCTCACTAATTGGCCCAGATGGAGTTGTTTGATACACAGCTCTACAGGAGTGAGGCCTTTTGTGTGCCTGTCCAGGCAATGAAAGAGACTTCTCCCAGCTGGCCTGGGATGCAGAGAAACCCTCAGGCTACACTGGGAGCAATGAGGGGAGCCCTGGAACATGTAATGTCATAAAAGCAATCTCTGTGCTATGAACTCATTGTATTGAATACAAATTTCCTACCTTGGGTGCCATTTATCATAGCTACTCAGGAGCTTCACTTATAGGAATGTATCTATACATACACAAAAACATGGAGGTGTGCAGGTTCTTTTTGAGGGGACAGGTCCAAGGGTTGAACTATGAGCCTAGGCCTTGTCTCTGAGCTCCTTTTGCTCAAGGGTAGTGCATTAAGGTGGAGTCACAATCCCACTTCTGGATTTTTCTGTGATCTCTTTGAAATAACAGTGCCATGGACTTTCTTATGCTGGCTGGATTCGAACTCAGATTCTCTACATCTTAGCCTCCTAAGGAGCACGGATTACAGTCAGCAGACACTGGCACCTTCTTTCTTTTCTTCTTTGTTTTATAATCTGGACAATCTGACTTCTTAATAGGGTCATTCCAATGGTTTGGATTTATAAGTCAACTACCCAATGTTCTTTATAGCTACGTTCTCTGAAAAGGATTTTCTCTACTCATCATCCCCTCTAGTCACAGGTTTGAAACCAAAAGTGAGAATTGAGTGTCACAAGATTCATGAGAAAATGTCCACAAGACATACCAGTTCTGTCACTTAGCATTGAGATGCACTTAATTTACTGTCTCAGGGTATGAGGACCGAAAGCTGGAACAATCCTCATACTGTCTGCATTGCTCCTTTTGCCTAGAAAGTGATCTAATAATTATGAGTGTTTTGTGTCTCCAAACTTAAGTATCTAGAACACACTAGAATCATCTTCCTGTTTCCGTTTTTTTCTAGTACCTCTCGAGATTTAGATGAAAGATTTGTGTGGAGTGGCTCCTAGGTGAATCCCTGAGGAAAACCACTTGAAGCCTCCTCAGGGGATCATGATTGAAAGCCAGCCCTACCAGGAAAGTCTG